>NC_053028.1:189102993-189208881 GCF_003073215.2 Triticum urartu | reverse complement strand
GCGTGGATGTACACCGGTTACACTAGTCAGAAAGTTTGGACCGAGGAATGGTTAACAAAAACCAAGGGGTTTGTTAGAGCCGTATTTTCAAATGGCCAGAAATTAAGCTGGTGCCCCTGTGTCTGGTGTCACAACTATAAAATGAGGGACGGGCTTGAAATGAGTAAAGACCTGCAGAAGTTTGGTTTTACGCCTGGTTACACGGTCTGGACATTACATGGTAAGTCTGCCCAACGTTCCAGAGCCGAGGTGGTTCGTCGTCGCATCGACAAGCATGGTACCGGGATGGAAGACATGGTGCAAGACTTTGACGATGCTCGGGACTCGGATGAGGAGATGGAGGAATCTGCAAAGGCCTTCACTGAAATGTTGGAGTCCTCAAAACGTCCTCTCCACGAGCACACTGAGCTTTGTCAGCTGGATGCCATCTAACAAATAATGGCTTTGAAGGCTCAATTCAACTTGGGCAGAGAATGCTACGACGCGATGATTACAGTATTCAAATGATTTCTACCCAAAGGCCATGTGCTACCTCCAAACCTGTACCAGTCAGACAAAATCCTCCGTGCTCTTAAGATGACCTATGAGAAGATACATGCCTGTGAGAAAGGATGTGTCTTATTTAGGCTTCAGTGTGAGGACTTGAACTATTATCCCATTTGCAAGTCTTCCAGGTATGTTGTGGTAGACAACGGTATGGGTGAGAAGACGCAGACCAAAATACCCGTTAATGTTCTTCAGTATATGCCAATCGTACCAAGACTTCAACGTCTTTTCATGGTCAGAGAGACGGCCAGACAGATGACATGGCACAAAACGGGCAAAAGAACCGAACTAGATGCAGATGGAAATGTGATGATGGTGCACACATCGGATGGTGAAGCGTGGAAGCACTTCGATGCATTACATAAGGAAAGAACGGCAGATCCAAGCCATCCTCGAGTCGCCATCAGCACGGATGGGTTCAGTGTGTGTGGTCAGGCGGCAGCCCATACAGTTGTTGGACCGTGTTTGTCATTCCACTCAATCTCCCCCCCGGGCAGATTATGCAAAGAAAGAACATTTTCCTGACGTTGATAATTCCAGGGCCCAACTATCCAGGGAAGAATATAAATGTGTACTTGCAGCCACTTAAGGATGAATTGCAAGAAGCTTGGGATAATGGGTTCAAGACATACGACGCCTTTAGCAAACAGAACTTCATAATGCGTTCCTGGTACATGTACTCGACCCATGACCTGCCGGCGTATGCGCTATTCGTTGGCTAGTGTGTGCATGGAAGGTTCCCGTGCCCCACATGCAAGGGAGCTCTTGAGTTTCGTTGGCTGACGACAGGTCACAAGTATACTTGCTTCGACTTGCATAGACCGTTTCTAGATCCTCGCCATAAGTTCAGGAAAGACAAGAAGAACTTCATCAAAGGTAGAGTTGTCAAACACTCTGCACCACCTGCATTGACAGGCCAACAAACCCAAGATCAGTAAAATGCTCTCGAGCCAGATCCAGAGCATCCAGGGTATAATAAGGAACACGCCTGGTCTCACAAGACATGCTTGTGGGATCTGCCTTACTTCAAAGATCTCCTTTGCCCACACAACATCGACGTGATGCACACTGAAAAGAATATCGCCGAAGCCATTTTTGGTACATTGTTCGGCATAGAGGGGAAATCAAAGGATAATACTAAGGCTAGAGTCGATCAAGAGGAGCTATGTGATCGACAGTTACAAAACATGCAAGAACCGAAAGGAAAGCAGAACTGGACGAAGCCAAAGGCATGGTTCAATCTTGGAAGGCCAGCTATGAAGGAAATTATTTTGTGGGTGAAAATGTGTAGTGACCAGACCTCAAACAGTCTGATCTCTGTGCTCCGGTGTCATCCCTGGATCAGTAATGCTGACACCACACAGTACTCGAAGGATTTATAGCAGAGTAGCAATCACACACTTATTACATCGAGTGTCTCAAAAGAGAACTTATTACAATAAATATGGCTTAAGGCCATCTAATATCGATAACAGTGGAAGGCTTGGAAGATAAGTGAGTCCATCAACTCCAACGGCATCACTGAGTATAGAACCACGACCTAAAACTCCTTAATCGTCGTCTGGAAAGTCTGCAACATTAACGTTGCAGCCCGAAACGGGTCAGCACATGGAATATGCTGGCAATGTAACACATAGAGAGTAATGGAATGAAACAGCTATACTATATGCATATTTGGCTGGTGGAAAGCTCTATGGTTACAGTTTTGCGTAAAGCCAATTTTTCCCTACTTCAAAGGAATAGAATTTATTTAACTATCATGGTAGTTGTAAAACATTGAGAATGGTTGACAGCATTCTCAATCCCAATTAAGCATCATCATTAAACATAACCCAACAAAATTTAATTTAGAGTAACATGTCGAGATTCACATGATAATCCAAGTACTAGATACTCAAGATCTCCATAACCGGGGACACGGCTAACCATGATTAGTTTATTACACTCTGCAGAGGTTTGCGCACTTTTCCCCACAAGACTCGATCGCCTCCGTTGGGTTTCTCGCACTACATGGTGTTTGAGAAGACGGATGACCGAGACATAGTCTTTCAGAAACGCTAGCACCTTACGATCGGGTAGACCGTACCACCTACATCCCCTACATCTGCTAGTCTACCACTGTAAGAATTCGCACGACGTAGTCAACTATGCTAGAGCCCATAATAGCTTGTGGCTGCACACGGAAGTTTCTAGTATGAATAGTCTCATGATCCCTTTGAGCCTGGGTGGCGGTCCAAAAGAAAATAGGCAAGTCCTGGAATACCCAGGTGCCTTAATCCACCCAGATGTGTGTTTAAGTTGCCACTTTAGATAAACCATTAATTAACAAAACTCACATCTGTCATGGATATCTCTCACCCAATCCACGTCTACTAGCATAGCATGGCATAATAAGCAAACGTAGAAGTAACTCCCAAAGGTTTGATAATAAACAGGTAATAGGTACTACCTCATCTACTTCCCATCCCACACAATTTAATTAGATCCTAACCATGCAATGTGTGAGGATTGATCTATGCAATAAAACTGGGTAGTAGAAAAGGTATGATCAAAGTGTTACTTGCCTTGCTGATGATCCGGGAAACCTAGCGATTCGAAGTAACAAGCGGCGCACTCTGGGTATTCTATCGTAGACAAACAAACAAGCATACAATAAGTACTCATCTAATGCATAGGTAAAACTCAAATAAGAGATCTAACCAGAAGGTTCAACTTAAGAACTCCGGTTGGCAAAAAGAATCAAATCGAACGAAACAAGAAAGTTAAACGGCGAAAGAAAACAACTTCGTTCTACTAATCTGGATCTAAGGCAAATTTTACAGTAGCAAAATCTTGTTTAAGTTGGTTAAACGGATAAAGGGTTTCGAGACGAAACTCTAGGCGCTTGAATCGCCTGATTCCGATAAACGAGCGAGAAGTTATACTAAAACGAAAATCGGATCAGGAATCGCGATCAGAAAAATCACGGATTTAATCCGAGAAAAAGAAAAACGACGAACGTTCGTTAGAACGAACGAACGGACGAACGCTCACTATTTAAATAAACCGGAAAAACCGATCTATTTTAAAAAACCGAAACTAAAAAAAACCGACGGAAAAACAGAACGGTTTTTTGAAAAAAAACTGGCACGGATTTCGAGGCGGCGGCGAACCTCGGCGAGCGTGCGGCGGCGCGCGGCGGCGGCGGCGGCTTGGGGCTAGGGCGGCTAGGGTTTGCCCCGGGTGGGCTGCCCCGGCTTATAAAGCCTGCCGGGCCGGGAGTCCTAGGCGGACACGGCCCGGTTAGGTCGGTGCGCGTTTTTTTAAATAATTACGCGCAGAAAAAAAAGAAATACTAAACGGACTCCAAAAATTCTGAAATAAATTTTCACGGGCTTCTAAAATCAAGCCGCACAAGGTGAACATTTATTTGGGACCTAAATGCAATTTGAAAAACGCACATTTTTCCTAAATTCAAATAAAACACCGAAAAACTCCGAAATAAAATCTTATTTGATTTTATTATTAAATCCTCAATATTTCTTTATTTTGGGAAAGTCATTTTATTCCCTCTCTCATATTTTTGTAATAGAAATAATTGATGATAAAATAAATAAAATCAAATGATCCTATTCTCAAAATTTGAGAAAACTCAAATATGAAAATAACGAAATCCCCAACTCTCTCCGTGGGTCATTGAGTTGCGTAGAATTTCTAGGATCAACCAAAATGCAAAATAAAATATGGTATGCATTGATGATCTAATGTATAACATTACAAATTGAAAATTTGGGATGTTACAAACCTACCCGCCTTAAGATGAATCTCGCCCTCGAGATTCGGGTTGGCTAGAAAATAGGTGAGGGTGGTCCTTGAGCAAATCTTCCTCTCGCTCCCAGGTGGCTTCATCCTCCGTGTGGTGGCTCCACTGAACTTTGCAAAACTTGATAACCTTACTGCGAGTGACTCGACTGGCAAACTCAAGAATCTTAATTGGTTTCTCCTCGTACGTCAAATCGTTATCCAACTGAATAGTTTCCAAGGGCACTGTGTCTCTCAAAGGTATGTCAGCCATCTCCGCGTGACATTTCTTTAACTGGGAAACGTGGAACACATCATGAACTCCTGACAATCCTTCGGGCAATTCCAACTTGTAGGTCACTTCTCCCATACGCTCCAAAACTCGATATGGTCCTACAAATCGTGGCGCTAACTTCCCTTTAACTCCAAAACACTTTGTTCCCAGAAGTGGAGATACTCGAAGATAA
This sequence comes from Triticum urartu, assembly GCF_003073215.2. NCBI lineage: Eukaryota > Viridiplantae > Streptophyta > Magnoliopsida > Poales > Poaceae > Triticum > Triticum urartu. Next base: position 189,204,088 of record NC_053028.1, on the reverse strand, counting down.
GCTCTATCTCCGACTTCGTAAACTGTCTCCTTGCGTTTAGAATCTGCATAACTTTTCTGTCTGGACTGGGCTACCTTGAGCCTATCGCGAATCAACTTCACCTTCTGTTCAGACTCTTTAATCAAGTCAGGTCCAAACAACTGGCGGTCTCCAACTTCGTCCCATGACAATGGTGTCCTGCACCTCCTTCCGTATAAAGCTTCGAAAGGGGCCATCTTTAAACTGGTTTGGTAACTGTTGTTGTAAGAGAACTCTGCATATGGCAAATTATCGTCCCAACTAGATCCATAATCTAGCGCACAAGCTCTCAGCATATCCTCCAAAATCTGATTTACTCTCTCGGTCTGTCCATCTGTCCATGGATGAAAGGTTGTACTGAACTCTAGCCTGGTACCCAAAGTTTCGTGCAACTTCTTCCAGAACTTTGAGGTAAACTGGGTTCCTCTATCTGATATGATACTCCTTGGAACTCCATGCAGACATACGATCCTGGTCATGTATATCTTTGCCAACTTAGCACTGGTGTAAGTGGTCTTTACTGGGATGAAATGAGCTACTTTCGTCAATCGATCGACTACAACCCAAATCAAGTCATAGCCTGATGGAGTCCTGGGTAATCCCGTGATAAAATCCATGTCTAGCTTATCCCACTTCCATTCGGGTATCGGCAATGGTTGTAACAATCCCGCTGGCTTCTGATGCTCTGCCTTTACTCTCTGACATACATCACAAACTGCTACATACTCTGTAATATCCTTCTTCATTCCGGTCCACCAGAAAATATTCTTCAAATCCAAATACATCTTGGTATTTCCTGGGTGAATTGAATATGGTGAGTCGCGTGCCTCTTGCAGTATCAACTTCCTGATCTCCGGGTCATTGGGCACATAAACGCGGTGTTCAAACCATAGGGTATCGTGCTCATCCTCACGAAATCCTTTAGCTTTTCCTTTGCTCAGTTTCTCCTTAATAGCGACAATCTCTTTGTCAGTCTTCCGAGATTCTCTGATTCTATCCATCAAAGTTGACTGAATCTCCAATGTGGCTACATAGCCTCCCGGAACTATTTCCAAACATAGTTCACGAAGATTTCCTGCTAACTCCTTGGGTATTTCTCCCGTCATTAACGTATTGACATGGCTCTTACGGCTTAATGTGTCAGCTACTACATTAGCCTTTCCAGGGTGATAATGCAATTTCATATCATAATCCTTGATGAGCTCCAACCATCTCCTTTGCCTGAGATTCAACTCCTTCTGTGTGAAAATGTACTTCAAACTCTTATGATCCGTGTACACCTCACAATGGTTTCCAATGAGGAAATGCCTCCATGTTTTCAAAGCATGCACTACGGCTGCTAACTCTAAATCATGCGTGGCATAATTCAACTCATGAGGTTTCAGTTGTCTTGAGGCATATGAAACAACTCTCCCTTCCTGCATAAGCACTGCTCCAAGTCCTCGACGTGAAGCGTCGCAATACACCTCATAATCTTTGGTTTGGTCTGGCAAAATCAACACTGGTGAGGTAACCAAGCGTTTCTTCAACTCCTGGAAACTAGCCTCACATTCCTTTGTCCATATGAACTTGGTATCTTTCTTTAACAACTCATTCATAGGCTTCGCAATCTTTGAGAAATTCTTGATAAATCTCCGGTAGTATCCTGCGAGTCCAAGAAAACTCCGGATCTCTCCAACTGTTGTTGGGGCTTCCCACTGGGTCACAGTATCAACTTTAGTGGGATCAACTGCTATACCCTCTCCAGATATAACGTGTCCGAGGAATCCGACTTCCTTCAACCAAAACTCACATTTGCTGAACTTGGCATATAATTGATGTTCTCTAAGCTTTCCAAGTACCAAACGCAAATGCTCCTTGTGTTCCTCTTCATTCTTCGAATAAACCAGGATATCATCAATGAACACTATGACGAACTTATCCAAGAACTCCATAAACACTTTGTTCATCATGTTCATAAAATAGGCAGGTGTGTTAGTCAGACCAAATGACATAACGGTATACTCGTACAACCCATACCTAGTGGTAAAATCTGTCTTCGGAATATCCTGTTCTCGAATCTTCAACTGGTGGTATCCTGATCGCAGATCAATCTTGGAAAATACCTTAGCTCCTTGCAATCGATCAAACAGATCGTTGATCATTGGTAGTGGGTACTTGTTTTTGATCGTTACTTCATTCAATCCTCGATAATCAACAACCATCCTTAACGATCCATCCTTCTTCTCCACTAGTAGTACTGGCGATCCCCAAGGCGAAGAACTTGGGCGAATATATCCCTTATCCAGTAACTCCTTAATCTGCTTCTTAATTTCCACCAAATCCTTTGCTGGCATCCTATATGGTCTCTTTGATATTGGCCCTGTGCCTGGCAATAGCTCAATCAAAAACTCAATATCTCTATCCGGTGGCATGCCTGGCAACTCCTCTGGAAATACTTCAGGAAAATCCCTTACCACTGGTACTTCCTCCCGCACAACTCCTATTAGGAAATTTACTTGAGTCCTCTTTGGAACATGCCGGGATACATACTTGCACTACAAGAAATATGTCAACTTATGACCACCACTATTGGTCACTGAATGGTCACAAATTTCCATTTATGACCTTTTTGTGACCAAAAACATAAGGTCAAAAGCTGGGCGTCGTAAACTGACTATAGCGACCTTTAACAAAAGGTCGTTGATCCTATGACCTTCTGTTTTGGTCGCTAGCTCTCTCCCCAGGCCATGTCGGATCCGACGTGGCAATCTGACGTGGCAAAATTGCGACCAATTGAAAAGGTCAAAAATTTAGAATCGGCCCGGTCCATTTCGGTGCTTTAGATGGGCCGAGCCCATTAATTCAGCCTTTTTATATATATATATATATATATATATTGTTAATTTTCGCTAAGTACATGGGCCTGGCCCAACAATTTGGCCTTTTTTGTTTTCTGAGCTTCTTCCATTTTTCTGGGCCTCGGCCTTTCTGCGGTCCATTTAATTTTTTAAATTTTTAAGATGTTTTTCCTTTCATTTTTTTGTCCAATATTGTTTGGGCTAAGGCCTCTTCTAGCCCATCAATATTTTCAGTCCACTAATTCAAAGGACTGGACAATAGAGAAACAATTCAGTTTTTTTCAATTTTGCTATCAAAGCAACATTTGTTTCACTATACAATCATACATCATTTCTTGCAGTTACATCATTTGAAGCAGCAACTAAAAGATTGTCATCTATAACAAACGACTTGCCACTCAAAAGAAAGATCACCATCACAGCTCCAGCGACTACTTATACACTACAACTTCCACTTATGTGCAAACCTACAAGAAGGCCAGGCTTCCGATTAGATTTGGTTGCATCACTTCCAGTTTGCTAACGGCATGTCTCCAGCAGCACATCTCATTCCATCACAGCAGCAGCAACCTGTAGAAAAAACAGATACACACAAGTTTAATTTGCTACATAATCATGGACAAGTCACACAAAATTTCAGTAAACTCTAGATGCTCAAAATTTCAGTGAACTTTGCATAATTTTGCATAAATATTACTACTGTAGCAGCAATTTGTATAATTTTGCAAACTTACAACACTGGCCCAATAAAATGAATTCCTAATTCTAGTTTAGTTCAAAAAAGAAAAAGAACAGACACTTCCAGTTCGTATAATCTGAAATTGAACACTGAAATTTAAGAATGAAAAGATGATTGAACACTGAAAGAGGTTAGCAAGTTGCTTGTTGGTTTCATCACAAGTACCAGGAGTATTTTTAAACCTACGCAAGTCATTTTTTTAAACCTACGCAAGTACCAGGAGTATTTCACTCCTTTCCAGTGCAAGTACACAAAATTTGTTTGAGTAGCAAATCTAGGAATACTGGAGAACTCCAAGTTAAATGTACTCAAAGAAACCACCAAAATATCACAATACCGGTCGTTAACTAGACACATTATATAGACAATTAGGATGCATGCAATAAACATACAGAAGTTATATAGAGCAGCAACAATGGCATCACAGTTGAAGTAGCCCACAGTGTAGGATCGAAAGTATGTCTAGAGGGGGGGTGATTAGACTACTTGACCAAATAAAAACTTAACCTTTTCCCAATTTTAGTTCTTGGCAGATTTTAGCTAATTTAGGACAAGTCAAGCAATCATCACACAATTCAAGCAAGCATGCAAAGAGTATATAGGCAGCGGAAAGTAAAGCATGCAACTTGCAAGAATGTAAAGGGAAGGGTTTGGAGAATTCAAACGCTATTGGAGACACGGATGTTTTTCCCGTGGTTCGGATAGGTGGTGCTATCCTACATCCACGTTGATGGAGACTTCAACCCACGAAGGGTAACGGTTGCGCGAGTCCACACAGGGCTCCACCCACGAAGGGTCCACGAGAAGCAACCACCCACAAAGGGTCCACGAAGAAGCAACCTTGTCTATCCCACCATGGCCATCGCCCCACAGGACTTGCCTCACTAGCGGTAGATCTTCACGAAGTAGGCGATCTCCTTGCCCTTACAAACTCCTTGGTTCAACTCCACAATCTTGTCGGAGGCTCCCAAGTGACACCTAGCCAATCTAGGAGACACCACTCTCCAAGAAGTAACAAATGGTGTGTAGGTAATGAACTCCTTGCTCTTGTGCTTCAAATGATAGTCTCCCCAACACTCAACTCTCTCTCATAGGATTTGGATTTGGTGGAAAGAAGATTTGAGTGGAAAGCAACTTGGGAAGGCTAGAGATCAAGATTCATATGGTAGGAATGGAATGTCTTGGTCTCAACACATGAGTAGGTGGTTCTCTCTCAGAACATATGAGTTGGAAATGATGGTGTGTGTTCTGATGGCTCTCTCACCGAATGAGAAGAAGGTGGAGGGGTATATATAGCCTCCACACAAAATCCAACCGTTACACAGTTTTCCAATCTCGGTGGGACCGAATCAATAAACTCGGTCGGACCGAAAATGTAAACCTAGTGACCGTTAGTGATTTTCGGTGGGACTGACATGCAACTCGGTAGGACCGATATGGTTAGGGTTTGGGCATAACGTAATCTCGGTGAGACCGATTACACAAACTCGATGAGACCGAATTTGGTAATTAGCTAACCAGAGAGTTGGTCAGGAAAACTCGGTGGGACCGATTTGCTCTTTCGGTGAGACCGAGTGGAACTCGGTGAGACCAAAAAGTTACAAAGGGGAAACACTGAGTTTACATTGCAATCTCGGTGGGACCGATTCGCTCTTTCGGTGGGACCGAAAAGTTACGAAAGGGAAACAGAGAGTTTGCAACCCCATCTCGGTGAGACCGAGATCCCTATCGGTAGGACCGAATTGCTAGGGTTTGGCAGTGGCTAATGACAAGTGAAACTCGGTGGCGCCGGATAGGAAGAATCGGTAGGACCGAGTTTGGCTTAGGGTTTAGGTCATATGTGGATATGGGAAAGTAGTTGAGGGTTTTGGAGCATATCACTAAGCACATGAAGCAAGCGGCTCATTAAGCAACACCTCATCCCTCCTTAATAGTATTGGCTTTTCCTAAAGACTCAATGTGATCTTGGATCACTAAAATATAAAATGAAGAGTCTTGAGCTTTTGAGCTTGAGCCAATCCTTTGTCCTTAGCATTTTGAGGGTTCCACTTTCACATCCATGCCATCATTGACCTTGCCTGAAATAATCATCTTGGAATAGTATTAGCTCAATGAGCTATATGTTGTTATGAATTACCAAAACCACCTAGGGATAGTTGCACTTTCAATCTCCCCCTTTTTGGTAATTGATGACAACATATAGATCAAAGCTTCGACAAATGATAATAAGCATGAAATATATCATCGCTTTGAGAAGTTTGTGATAAGTAAGAGCTCCCCCTAAATTTGTGCATATTTAAAATTTTGCTTTGGACTGCAAATGCACAAAGAGTTAGAGTCATGGGTTACTCTTCCATGTCACATACATCTTGGTGGAGCGCTTAAAATGATAAGAATGAAATACATGCACTCATCACCAAGAATAATGAATGATCACACAAGATAGATAAGATGATAATATTAAGCAAACATTAAGTGTAGCTTATGATCAAACACATGATCATCAATGTCTCACAAATAATGACGTAGTATCTCAGACACTCAAAAGCAAACAAGTTCGAAAAACCACCAAATAAAGCAAGAGAGAAAAGCAACACTCTCTCTCTCGAAGCCTATGATCTATACATCTTCTCCCCCTTTGGCAACAAGTTACCAAAAAGTTACAAGACGCATAGTGCTAAATCGACGCTCAGGCTTGATCTTCAGGTGGTGGTGGAGTCCGGATCACTCCAAGGACGAAGGCTTCGGTAGATGCTGAAGTAGTCACTGGAGTTGGAGCTGAAGTAGATGCTGGAGCTAGTGGAACTGAGGCTGTAGCTGGTGCTGAAGTGGTGGCTCTGGTGTCAGCAACTGGCACGGCAGATGACCTCAGGCCTCGCGGCACTCTGGCAAAGGTATGAGTGGTAGTCCTGCCTCTCCTCTCCTGCATGTCCTCCTGAAGCTGATCCACTGCAGACTGAACTTCCGTTACCTTGACATCCAGGTCATAGAACTTCTGTTCCATGATTCTCTCTAGGCTCTGCTGATTCTGAGTGAGGGTGGCCAGACTTTGCTCAATCCTCAGCGTGGATGCAATCAAGTAACCAAGCTACTCTTGTTTGGTCTTCAAGAAGTATTCAGATGCCTCCTCTTGGGTAGGCATCTTGGCAGCTTTCTCCTTCCTCGCCTTCTCCTTCTTTGCAAATGCTTGGGCAGATGATGGCTCGTTCTCAGTCATGACAACTTCATTGTCCTCGAAATCTGGACGGATGGGCAGGTGTTCCTTGTCCAATAGATATATGCCCGTGCCCATCTTGGAGTTGATGAGCTCCTGAATCTGAGGGGCATATCCGCAGCTCCTCTTTTGATCTGCTGCAGTCCTCTTGATAGTTTCCACTATGAGGCTCATCACCTTAAACTTCTGAGGCACATCAAACACATGTAGAAAGTTGATAGCATGGCCTCTGATCATCTTGTGATCTCCAGACTTAGGCAATAAGGTGTGCCTTAGTATCCAATTGATCGTCGGGAGCCCTGGCAGAAGGTAATGCATAGAGCCAAACTTGAAGGTGTCAAGAGCTTCATTGGGAATTTCCTTGTACATATTGGACATGGAGTTATGGTCCATCTTCTTCTTGGCATAGATATCCAAGTCATCATCTTGCTCCTCTGGGGCATTTATGATCTGTGCCCACTCAGCCACTATAGATTGGTACCTTGTACCCTCAGACATCCATGTGATCCTCCCATATGGATAAAAGTGTGCCGTGGAGTAGAATTGCATGATCAGTTCCTCGTTCCACTTTGTGAGCTTCTGCCCAAAAAAGTCAGCTACTCCATAAGCATGAAAGCTGTCATATACTCCTGGGTAGTGTTCCTCCTTCTCCCTCATGTAGGTCCAGTCAACCCATCTCATGTCATAGACAATTGGCTTCTTATCTAGCAAAACATTCTCATAGAAATCCTGCTGCTCCTTGGTGTGAAACCTGTAGTCCACTGCTGTCCTTCTCCTTGAAGCATACGGGTCTGCTTCTCTCCATTTCCTCAGCCCTGAATCTCTCCTGAGCTTCATATCCTCAGCCACAGGATGAGCATCGTTGTGGTCTGGGATCTTGGGCTTTAGCTTCCTTAGGACATTTTCTTCTTCTTCTTCAGCAACAGTCTCAGGCACTAGGGCCTTGTTCTTTTCAGCTGCAGGAATGCTCCTTGTATTCCTCTTTGGTTTTGGCTTGGAGGCAGCTCTGGGCTTAGATGCAGTAGCCCCTGACCTTATGGCATCACCCATTAGCTTGGGTGCCTTGGGCGCTGGTGCAGCTGCCTCTTCTTCCTCTTCCTCTTCCATGATGGAAGCTTTGCCAAGCACTCTAGCCACAGTCTTCTTCACCCTTTCCTTTCTTTTCTTGCCTTCTGCAGCAACTGGCTCTTGAGGAGTGGGCTTCTCAGTTGAGGCTCTTGCTTTTGACATGGGCTGCCTGCCTGCTGGCCTTTTGATTTTCAGACCTGGCTTAGTGCCTTGAGCTGGCTCAATTCTCTTGGAAGTGGCCTCTTCCTCTGCCACATAGTCCTCATCTTCAGAGTCTGAAGTTTTCTTCTTCCTTTGTCTTGTGGCAGCCTTTGGCAAATTGCTAGGAGTGCTCCTGCTGCCTTCATCAGAAGAACTTGAGGGACTAGTGCCCTCACTCATCACTACTTGCTGCTCTGACATGTTTTGGCTATCACTTTGATCGGACATGCTGCAAACTGACTGCTGACCCTGTGAATAGATTATAGAAGAGATAGAGTGGATGAGCATCACAAAATGCAGAGATTTTTGCAAAAGAATGATCCAAAAACTTAGTTTTAGTTTCCCACTAAAATCATCTCGGATCTACCGATTTTCAAACTCGGTGATACCGAAGCAATTTTGGAACCTAAACTAGTGAACTCGGTAGGACCGAGTCACAGTTCGGTGGCACCGAGACTGCTAGGGTTTCACTGAGTTCAAAAATCGGTCACACCGATAAGTAATTCTCGGTCAGATCGAGTCTCACTTGTGCAATGGCATAAGCCAAATCGGTGGGACCGAGTTTTTAAACTCGGTGGGTCCGAGATGGTTTCGGCGGAAACCTAAACCTAGAATTTTCGAATAAACCTAATCTACATGCGTTTTGACTGGATAGAAGTTTCTCAAAGAATCAATATGATCACAATGTGCTAGGAATCAGATTGAGGAATAGCACAAAGATCAAGTCCATACCCTAGTTCGGCGGGGACTTGCTACAGCGGCAACGGCGGGGCAGAATTCCCATTGATGGCGACGGAGACCAGCGACTGGAGGCTGCTGGCGGCAAGAAGACGATCCGGAGACCTCGAGGGCAGAGCAGGCTATCGCGCGGGCGAAGGGGTTCGGAGAAATTTCCAAATTTTGCCCGTGACTATATATAGCCCGACCCTGTCGGTGTGACCGAGTGGAACGACTCAGTGGCACCGAGATTCATAACTGCGTGCAGTTACTGAAACTCGGTGTGACCGAAAAGTTCAAATCGGTTGCACCGAGATCAAAAACCTAGATCAACTTAATGATCTCGATAGGACCGAAAGTGGAGTATCGGTTAGACTGAGAATCATAAAGAGGTTTTGGAAGTTTAAGTCTATGACGAATCGGGGACTCCGAGCGCTCCTCACACAGAGTGGTTCGAATCTGACTTGATCAAATTTTGTGATGCAGCATGAATAGAGTTTGAGACGAGAAGAGCATAGATAGCTAAAGGAGGTTCTTAGGCATTCTTGTCCATCCACTTGGCAAAAGAAGATGAAACCAAACAATCAAAACAACAAGTGGATGGCCTCGAATGAGTAAAATGTGCAATCCAGCATGCTCACACAATAAGATGGCAAATGAAATATGTGACAAGACATGCACAACCAATTCTAGCATCTATCAAGCAATTTGCGATGACTAGGTCATCTATATATGAGTATATTGACTTAGGAGTCAAGTGAGAGCACTTGATCATAGGTCATACTCATCTTTTAAGCTCAAGTGGGGTTACCACTTTTACATAAAGCATTGTTTTGTTCACATCTTTAGAGTTGCTTTAGCTCAAGTCTTAGAGTAAAGCTCCCCCTAGATGTGATATCCCCCCTAAGAGGGATGAACTAACCTTGGGTTTTGTCGATGATGACTTCATGTAGATATTGAAGATGTGGATGCTCAATGTTGATGTAGATCTCTTGGAGCTATCCATTTGAGTGAATTGCACTTTCAATACCTACATGGGTTAGTCCCACAAGGAACAAGCAAGGATATCCATAGACATAGAGTGATGCACACAAAAGATGATGTCCATGAAAACTTTTTAGGTTACCTTGTCCCTTGTTTTACCAACAAGAGGGTTTGTGACTTCTTGAACTAGTGCAAGATGTGGAAGTTGATTGCACTTGTTCTTGCCAAAATGATAAGAGTGAAGTATGTTGGCGGAGTCACCCTCAAGAACTCTCTAGTTCTTCTTCTTTTGGATCCACATCATCTGGATGGGAATCCTTGGAGTTGTAGTCGTACTTGATGAAGTGGAGCTTGAAGTAGTCTTGGGAATCCACTTGACTAAGGTCTTTGGAGCTTCTTCAAATGCATCAATTTCCTCTTGAAGCTTGTCCTTGCCTTTTTGCTCGTAGTCTTGTGGTGGAAGATCATCTTGAGCTTGTGTCCCCTTGAAAGAAGTATACTTCTCTTGTTGAGGGACAAACTTTGTCTTGGGGTATTGATCTTCTTCCCACTCAACTCCATTGGCATTGAACTTTCGTTCAAAACCAACACCTTGATTCTTCCGGTGCATTCCTTGCTTGCGCACAATTTCCTCGAATTGCTTACTCCCGGCAAGACTTTTGTACACTCCTTTCTCTATAATTCCCTTCAATAAGCTATTTTCTTGCTCAAGTGTAACTTGGCTAAGAGAATCATTAGTGGAATCAAGAGAACTACCAGAAGCAACAATATTGGATTTAGCATGATCATTGTTACTACTAGAGGAAGAATCTTTCTTGTTAGACTTGACTTGAGGCATGTAAGTGGATAAGAGTAAACGCTTGGCAATGTAAGAAGAACTTTTCTTACGGAGATCATCATTGATTGCTTTTAAGAACTCATGCTCTTGCTCAAGATTGAGCTTTTCAAAGCGTAATTTCTCATGAGCTCTTAAAAGTTCTCGATGATCTTCGAAGATAGTGTCATGAGCTAACTTAAGAGTTTTTAGTTCTTTAGTTAGAGCCTCAATCTTCTCCTTATCATTGTCATTCGTTTTATCTTGATTAGCATGATTAATTTGTCTTTCATCATAGTATTCATCACTAGAGTTGTCAACAATAAAATCATCACCTAACAAGTCATCTTCATCACTATTGAAATCAACATACTCGGGGTGTGTTACCTTAGGACCTTTGGCCATGAAGCATCTTCCAATTCCCTCATTTGGTGAGTCAAATATGTCGTAGGAGTTGGTTGACACAAGTGCTAGACCGGCAACACCTTCATCTTGAGTATCTTCGGAGTCGGAGTAATAACTTCTCTCGGAGTGGCTGTCGGAGTCGGAGCCGGATACCCATTCACCAACATGAGCTTGATGTCTTCGTCTTGTGTAGCTCCTTGATGATTTTTCCTTCCTTTCTGAATCCTTGCTTCTCCGTGAGTATCTTCGTTCATAATGATCATCTCTACTCCTTCTCTCTCTTGGTGGTGATTCTTTGCTTCTTCTTTTTGGAGAATCTTCTCTTCTTTTGTAGGGAGCCGTACACTCATTGGAATAGTGTCCGGGTCTTCCACAATTGTAGCAGTTTCGCTCTCGACTAGAAGATCTTTTGTCATTGTAGGACCTTGACTTGAAGCTTCTATCTTTGCTTCTACTCTTGTAGAACTTGTTGAAGTTCTTCACCATTAAGCTCAATTCTTCATTGAAGTCTTGTTTCTCACTTGATGATGTAGGGGCTTCACATGAGGCTTTATAGGCACCACTTGATTTGTTGTGAAGTTCCTCTTTATCCTTAAGTGACATCTCATGAGCAACAATTCTTCCAATCACCTCCGTTGGCTTGAGATCTTTGTAATTGGGCATCATTTGGATCAATATGCACACGGTATCATATTTTCCATCCAAGGCTCTTAGGATCTTCTTGATGATGAATCTATCGGTCATCTCTTCACTTCCTAAGCCGGCAATCTCATTTGTGATGAGAGCAAGCCTAGAGTACATTTCAGTGACACCTTCACCATCCTTCATCTTGAACTTGTCAAGTTGGCTTTGAAGCACATCCAACTTGGATTCCTTGACAGAGTCGGTACCTTCGTGCATATCAATCAAAGTGTCCCAAATTTCCTTTGCATTCTCAAGGCGGCTGATTTTGTTGAATTCTTCGGGGCACAATCCGTTGAAGAGAATATCACAAGCTTGAGCATTGTATTGCAACATCTTCAACTCATTCGCGGTAGCTTCACGGTTCGGTTCTCTCCCATCAAAGAAGTCACCTTGCAAACCAACACACACAATAGCCCAAACAGCGGGGTTATGTCCAAGAATATGCATTTTCATTTTATGCTTCCAACTAGCAAAATTAGTACCATCAAAGTAAGGACCTCTACGGTGATAACTTCCCTCGCTAGACGCCATACTCTCCTAGGTTGTGAAACCAAGGCTATGACCACCAAAAGCTATGGAGATCAAGCAAATGGAGACCAAAGCTCTGATACCACTTGTAGGATCGAAAGTATGTCTAGAGGGGGGGGGTGATTAGGCTACTTGACCAAATAAAAACTTAACCTTTTCCCAATTTTAGTTCTTGGCAGATTTTAGCTAATTTAGGACAAGTCAAGTAATCATCAAGCATGCAAAGAGTATATGGCACGTGGAAAGTAAAGCATGCAACTTGCAAGAATGTAAAGGGAAGGGTTTGGAGAATTCAAACGCTTGGAGACACGGATGTTTTTCCCGTGGTTCGGATAGGTGGTGCTATCCTACATCCACGTTGATGGAGACTTCAACCCACGAAGGGTAACGGTTGCGCGAGTCCACACAGGGCTCCACCCAAGGGCAACGGTTGCGCGAGTCCACACAGGGCTCCACCCACGAAGGGTCCACGAAGAAGCAACCACCCACAAAGGGTCCACGAAGAAGCAACCTTGTCTATCCCACCATGGCCATCGCCCACGAAGGACTTGCCTCACTAGCGGTAGATCTTCACGAAGTAGGCGATCTCCTTGCCCTTACAAACTCCTTGGTTCAACTCCACAATCTTGTCGGAGGCTCCCAAGTGACACCTAGCCAATCTAGGAGACACCACTCTCCAAGAAGTAACAAATGGTGTGTAGGTAATGAACTCCTTGCTCTTGTGCTTCAAATGATAGTCTCCCCAACACTCAACTCTCTCTCATAGGATTTGGATTTGGTGGAAAGAAGATTTGAGTGGAAAGCAACTTGGGAAGGCTAGAGATCAAGATTCATATGGTAGGAATGGAATGTCTTGGTCTCAACACATGAGTAGGTGGTTCTCTCTCAGAACATATGAGTTGGAATGGTGTGTGTGTTCTGATGGCTCTCTCCCGAATGAGAGAGGTGGAGGGGTATATATAGCCTCCACACAAAATCCAACCGTTACACAGTTTTCCAATCTCGGTGGGACCGAATCAATAAGCTCGGTCGGACCGAAAATGTAAACCTAGTGACCGTTAGTGATTTTCGGTGGGACTTTTGGGCATAACGTAATCTCGGTGAGACCGATTACACAAACTCGGTGAGACCGAATTTGGTAATTAGCTAACCAGAGAGTTGGTCAGGCAAACTCGGTGGGACCGATTTGCTCTTTCGGTGTGACCAAGTGGAACTCGGTGAGACCGAAAAGTTACAAAGGGGAAACACTGAGTTTACATTGCAATCTCGGTGGGACCGATTCGCTCTTTCGGTGGGACCGAAAAGTTACGAAAGGGAAACAGAGAGTTTGCAACCCCATCTCGGTGAGACCGAGATCCCTATCGGTAGGACCGAATTGCTAGGGTTTGGCAGTGGCTAATGACAAGTGAAACTCGGTGGCGCCGGATAGGAAGAATCGGTAGGACCGAGTTTGGCTTAGGGTTTAGGTCATATGTGGATATGGGAAAGTAGTTGAGGGTTTTGGAGCATATCACTAAGCACATGAAGCAAGAGGCTCATTAAGCAACACCTCATCCCTCCTTAATAGTATTGGCTTTTCCTAAAGACTCAATGTGATCTTGGATCACTAAAATATAAAATGAAGAGTCTTGAGCTTTTGAGCTTGAGCCAATCCTTTGTCCTTAGCATTTTGAGGGTTCCACTTTCACATCCATGCCATGCCAATCATTGAGCTTTCCTGAAATAATCATCTTGGAATAGTATTACCTCAATGAGCTATATGTTGTTATGAATTACCAAAACCACCTAGGGATAGTTGCACTTTCACAAAGCCATGTATGTATGTGACAAAATCAGCCAAACTGAATATGCATCATCAGCTGATTAAAAGTAGTGGATAATAGTATAGTTCATCAACTGATATGGGCAGCTAGCCAAGTTTCGCAATGGGAGTACCAACATAGCAGCAATAAAAATAACAGAAAATTAAAATATAAGTGTGGCAGCGCATAGAACATTTGCTAGAAAAAACATGATTCCACCTTGTTTTAACAGAACTTTTAAACTTAATAGTAATGTGCTTATCCATGGCATCATCAGTCTTAACCAAACAGAGCAAGTAAAGGAGCTAATAGTCCTAATTCAGGTCATGTTATCATATCAGGTATTGCATAAAGACATCTTGGGACATATATAAAGCATCCTCAAATAATCAGCATACACCTCCAGAGATGGGGAAGCCATTCTCTCCAATGTTGAGGGCAAGGTTCTGCCCAATGACGGTGAGGCCAGCAAGACCAATTCTGGTGAGAGCCATCTCTTACCTGAAAAGAGATGCATCAAACACGTCATGTACCGAACATCATCAGGTAATTTATGCATGTCTGACTCGAAAGGTTAAAAGCCTGCCTTCACAAAAAATGATCATGCATATGAACTAGATAGAAGAACAATCTTCATCCTAATGAGAAGAGTGACAGGTGAATAACTGAGTACTGGGATATATGCGACAGGGCAGACAGCACAACATGCACTTGGGTGACAAATTAAATCCACAATCAAGTTGCAGCTAATCGACAATCAAGACATGGGATATGTGCCTGAGTGTAGACATGTGCCTGAGTGTAGAAAACCTATTCGATCTGTGTTTATCTAGTGCATTCCATTTGCCTTAATCTTAAATCGCGGTTTTGTAATGCAGATGCTTTGCAGCTTGGTCATAGAAAATAGTGTTGTGCATTACTGAAACACAGGTTATTGAGTAGTAGTAATATGCATCTACATCCACATAAGTTAGGCCCGGATAATTCCCTTGAAGAAGTTGTATTGACACTCACACATAGATATCTCAAGGCAAATTCTAACTGTATTTGTGGGTTTCAGCTAAAAAGGGCAACAACAACAATGAGCATCAGCGTCACAGAAATACTAATACTCATGCTTGCTGCCTTTCCTGATGATCAGCCGGAGGTTGCTTCTCACCACACAAGTACCTGCCGCCATGGCACCTGCCCTGTACTGTGGTCACTCGGAGTTGCCGAACAGCCAAAGCACTTCGTGCTCCCGCTCGTCCCAGAAACTGCAAGATGACTGAAAACAGTCAAATATTGAATGAACATAGGGTAAGCTCATGGAAACAGGACAGCAGAGGGTAAGCTCATTGCCATATAGAAATGCAGTACATATATGGAAAGAAGAGCATACAATGCATGGGCACAGATCCAAGGAGCTACTAATACTGAATGAACATAGATGCAGCGATAAACGGTAGCAACATGCATCAAACAACTGAAGCTGTTCACTATAAGATCATCTATATGAGCTAAACTACCAATTTCCTATCCTATGAAGGTTATTTGATTTCAGGACATTCATATATACACCATGGACAAGTATAAAACCAAACAGAAAAGTAAAATACCACCACAGAACACAAGTGTGCCCTCAAGTCCAGAAATAGTAAGTAGACTAACCACAGGTATAAAGCAGAACAGCAAAGTGAATACTAACTATCCTGCAAAAAGAAATAAAACGTGAATACTAACGACTAACGCATGTGTGTCCTTAAGTCCAAAACCAGTAACCACGAAGGGGGAAAGGTAAAACAAATTCATGTGTTTTAGGGGGGCATGATAGCAGGGTGTCATAATCAGATTCCTGGAAATACTAATACTGTACACATCCCTTTTCTGAAGATAAATACCTAAAAAACACCATAATCAGATACTATGCTACATTCAAACACAATATGATTGCCACACAGGTAGAGTAAGAGCTACTATGTCAAGACTGTAACTTAAACAAGGTTCCCAAAGGAATCATCCATAAATCAATCCTTGACAGCTAAGCTTGATCGAAGAGCTTCTCGCGCTGTCTCCCTGAAGCGTGAGAGGGGATCCGATCGGAACCTCAGCCGGCCGGCCAGGGCGGGAGGAAGGGGTTGGGGGAAGTCCGTACCGGCGAGCAGAGCAGAGCGGAGGAGGCTTCTTCCGTCACGGCGACACCGTACCACGCCACGTCCTCCTTGGTGTTCACCCCCTCGACCTGCACCAGCGACGTGCTCTCGTACTGGTTCGACTTCGACCTGTAGATCAACCCCCACATCGCCATCAGCGCGCCGCCCAATCTCACCATGAAATGAATCGCCAGATCCGGCGAGAGCATGGCCAAGAACGGGGCTGCTCTCCTCTTGAAGCCGAGGATGGTGCCCCGGACGTAGAGCCTGACGCGCTGCCCCATGCGTCCCTTCACCATGGCGGCTGCCGCCGCTTAGGGTTTCGACGGGATGGGGACACGGGAGGGGAGGGGAGGGGAGGGGGGAGAAGGTCGGGCGGGGGGGGTGCGGGAGGCGATGGGCGGTGTGGCGGCGAGGGGAGGCGAGGCGACGAGGGGAGAGGGAGAGGGGAGGCGAGGCGGCGAGGGGAGAGGGAGAGGGGTGGCGGATCTGGATCTGGAGAGGGAGACGACGCTAGGGTTTGCGTGCGGGAGGGAGTTTCCTTTTTTTCAGACAAAGAGGGGGGTGAGGGAGAAAGGGCTGCCGTCAGATCTGGATCTGGAGAGGAGCATCCGACGGCGCTGAAGCCATGATCCGCGTGACATGCTCATGGACCAATCAGAGCCCAGTACACGTTATGACCATCTAAATTGGTCTTAATCAATTAAAAATAAGATGTTGAATCATATAAACAGTTTTATCATATGAGAATTTTAAAAAATAAAAACATTCTCATTGTGTCAGCAAATGTGACCTAGTTTTCTAGGAAAACTAACAAACTTGGAATTGGAATAAGACATCTTTAAAAAGTGTTATGAGAAATGAGTTTTTAGGGGGAAAAATCATTTTCTATTTTCGGAGTGACAAAATTCTTTTTTTGTGAAGAATCTACCAAATATTTCTTTCAAAATGGCACCACACCATTTTCCAAAACTATAAGACAACATTTTATGTACAATTGACCAAATCTTAAAATGTAAAATGCTTTTGATTCACCTCTCATCAAAAAGACAATTTATGTTTCAAAAAAAATCCCTGAGCATTCTTTTTTTCTACTTTTTCACATGAAAAATTCAAAAAATGATCTCCTATTGTGCACAATTGTGCATATTGGAATGGCAAACAATGTTGCCTAAGGAAGTTTTCATTTTCTTTGGATGAAAAAACCATTTTCCATTTTTCGAGTGCCCAAAAGGAGGGTTTTTGTGAAGGACCTCCCAAATAATTGTTGAAAAATTGGACCAAATCAATTTTATAAAATACTAGGACATATTTAATGCACAATTGACCAAATGGTTGGGTGTCAAAAGTTTTGATCCACCTCTGGTGAAAAAGACAAACTTCCACCGATTCAGTTGGAAGCGGGTCAAATTTGAACTGTAGCTGCCTTGTAGTTTGCTCTTTATTTTTTCCAAAAATCATTTCTAGGTACATAAGTATCTATTTAATCATATAAACACCAAAAAAATTCCAAGATTCAACCACTAGCTAGGAACGGTCATTCCCGCCGTTTTGACCGCATTTTGAAACGGGCATAAAAAATTCAAAAAAAATCAAAAAATTGGAAAACCTTCGCATTGTGTCATTATATATGACCAAGTTACCAGGAAAAATAATAAACTTGTAATACGGCAATTCTTTTAAAAAAGTGTTATCAGAAATGAGCTATCATGCGTGAAGATTCATGGCTTTCTAGCCAAATGATCAATCCTATGCCCACATTCATGGCATAGTTTGTTCAAATGATCTCCTATTGTGCACAAGGGTGCATATTGGAATGGCAAACAATGTTGCCTAAGGAAGTTTTCATTTTCTTTGGACGAAAAAACCATTTTTCATTTTTCGAGTGCCCAAAAGGAGGGTTTTTTGTGAAGGACATCCCAAATAATTGTTGCAAAATTGGACCAAATCAATTTTATAAAATACTAGGACATATTTAATGCACAATTGACCAAATGGTTGGGTATCAAAAGTTTTGATCCACCTCTGGTGAAAAAGACAAACTTCCACCGATTCAGCTGGAAGTGGGTCAAATTTGAACTGTAGCTGCCTTGTAGTTTGCTCTTTATTTTTTCCAAAAATCATTTCTAGGTACATAAGTATCTATTTAATCAGAGAAACACCAAAAGAATTCCAAGATTCAACCACTAGCTAGGAACGGTCATTCCCGCCGTTTTGACCGCACTTTGAAACGGGCATAAAAAATTCAAAAAAAATAAAAAAATTGGAAAACCTTCGCATTGTGTCATTATATATGACCAAGTTACCAGGAAAAATAATAAACTTGTAATACGACAATTCTTTTAAAAAAAGTGTTATCAGAAATGAGCTATCATGCGTGAAGATTCATGGCTTTCAAGCCAAATGATCAATCCTATGCCCACATTCATGGCATAGTTTGTTCAAATGATCTCCTATTGTGCACAAGGGTGCATATTGGAATGGCAAACAATGTTGCCTAAGGAAATTTCATTTTATTTGGACGAAAAAACCATTTTCCATTTTCCGAGTGCCTGAAATGAGTTTTTTTTTGTGAAAGACCTACCGTATATTTGTTGCAAAATTGGACCAAATCAATTTTCTAAAATACTAGGCCATATTTAATGCACAATTGAAAAAATGGTTGGGTGTCAAATTTTTTGATCCACCTCTGGTGAAAAAGACAAATTCCCGTCGATTCAGCTGGAAGCGGGTCAAATTTGAACTGCAGCTGCGTCATAGTTTGCTCTTTATTTTCTTCAAAAATCATTTCTAGGTAAATAAGTATCTATTTAATCAGAAATACATGGTTTGATGGAGAGACATCGAGGTTTGGACGGTGGCCGAGGGCCCCAACTCTAGAGCCCGTAAGGTCGCATGCTCGTCGCGTGGTCACCGCGTGACCGTGGCGTTGCCATGTGTTCTGGGCGGCCTAGGAATGTCTAGTGGGTTGGGCACTCCCCAGGTAGGTGCTAGGAAGAAAATCACAGCATAAGATTCTCACGAGGAGACCGATCGATGCTCAAACATGAATAAGCAGCCAAGTGTTTGATTAGCGGTACGGGAAATGCACATGGCCAATGGGCGTGAGTTTTGGCTGAGGATGATCATCTACTAAGGAGAATGTCTTCACAAATTTTTAGATCAAAAGGAGGATCCTAGGTGGTACTTGCTTTGCCAAGTACCACGCTGGACAAAAATATGAATGTTGAAGCTGGGCTCAAAATAATGAATGGATTGAGCTGGCATTTGGTGGAGGATGGTTATTTGGGCATAGGAAAGCACTGTAGAAAATGGATACCATTTGGAAATGCCAAAGTGGTACTTCCTTCACAATGCTCTTCCATGGACAAAAACTTGGGAAAACTAGTGAGAGAGATTGGATGAATGAAATGAGCTCAAAATTGGTGTAGGTAAGTTACTTAGGTATGGTCATGCGCTGGTAAATTTTCAGATCATTTGGGTAAGCCTAGCTAGTACTTACTCCACAAAGCTTCTCTCGAGGTAGAAACTTTGGAAATTTCCCAAGAAAGATTTACTAGGAAAATTGAGCTGAATATTATCATGTGGCAATGATTTGGGTATGTAAGAGTGCCCGAAAAGTTTGAGGGTAATAGGAGGGGTCTATATAACACTTGCTTTGCAACGTGCCAATTTGGCCATAAAATATAAATTGAACCTGGGCTCACATAGATGATTTGACTGAGCTGCAATTTGGATGAGGGTGATAATTTGGGCATATGAAGGAACTGTATAAATTTCATGTCATTTAGAGATATAAAAAAGGTACTTCCTTCACAATGCTTCTAGGTGGACAAAAACTTTGGAAATTTGCCGAGGAAGATTGCTAGGCAAATGGAGCTGAATTTTGTCATGCAGTAATGATTTGGATAGGAAAGAGTGCCCAAAAATTCCTAGGGCAATCAAGAATATGTAAATAGCACTTCCTTCATAAAGTGTTGTTGTGAACATAATAGGAAAATGAATATTGTTGAATTAGTTTTGAACTAGGCAAGGAGGGATTTTTACATATTTGATGAAGATATGACCCAAAGAATTTATGAGATTTTTTTGGGAATTTTGGGAATGATAGAAATATAGGTTGCTTCACAACCTAGGGCAAAAACTGCCACATGGACACGACACATAGGCAAAACTGATGAGATGGCGCCTAGTCATCACAACCCACCACAATCTACAAGGCTATGACCATCTATATTGGTCATTAACAACTAGAAATAAGGCAGCGGACTAGCACTGTTTGCTTCGTGACCATTTCGTGTAAGGAAATTACGACCTTTCTGACCAAAATGGTCGCAATGGTTTAGGGTTTGAAGCCCCCTGAACAGCTTTTGACCAATTGGTCTAAAATGGTCATAAATTTATGACCAATTCTTCGAGGGTCACTGACAGAAGGTCATAAGTTGACATATTTCTTGTAGTGTTGATCCTTCTCCCTTCTGGGGTGGTAAGCAAAATTGACTTACTAGCACATTCAATATTCCCTTCATACTTTGATAACCAATCCATGCCTAATATCACATCCAATCCTTGGGATTCCAATACTATTAGGTTTGAGGGAAAAACATAGTTACCAATCCTTAATGGTAACCGATCACACCATAGACTAGCCACATACTCTGCTCCAGGCGAGGTTACTAACATGGGTGACCTAAGGGCTTGGGTTGATAGGTTATACTTATCCACAAATCCCCATGAGATGTATGAATGCGATGCACCAGTATCAAAAAGAATGAGTGCAGTGAATGACTTAACCAAAAACTTACCTATTACTGCATCAGGCTGAGCTTCAACCTCCTCCACGCTAACGTGGTTCACCTGTCCCCTGTTGAAAGGGTTCGGCTTCTTCCCAGAACTTCCATTGCCATTTTGGTCTTCAGGACATTCATTGGCATAATGTTCGGTCTTCTAACACTTAAAGCAAGTGACTTGGCTCAGGTCCTTCTTGGCTGGGGTTGATGGGTTGGTGCGATTCTGGCCGTTGCTTCCTCCATTGCCATTTCCATTCTTGGTGCCATTGTGATTGTGTGAGCTACCTCCTCCATGGGTATGCTGAAAATGTCCTCCCGGTCTAGGGGTAAAACGTGGTTTCTGCTGAGCTCCTGAATTGTACTTCCCTTGTCCATACTTCCTCTTGCGATTTTCAATTTGCTGCTGCTTCCCTTTAATCATAAGAGCACGATCTACCAACTCCTGGTAGTTTTTGAAGGTTGCTACCATGAACTGCATGCTCAACTCATCATTCAGTCCTTCCAGAAACTTCTCCTACTTAGCTGCATCCGT
This sequence comes from Triticum urartu, assembly GCF_003073215.2. Classification (NCBI taxonomy): domain Eukaryota; kingdom Viridiplantae; phylum Streptophyta; class Magnoliopsida; order Poales; family Poaceae; genus Triticum; species Triticum urartu. The sequence continues at coordinate 189,182,620 of NC_053028.1, read as the reverse complement.
AGCGACGTCATCTGGGGCATAACGTGCTAACTTACTAAAGTCCTCCACATATTGGCCAACTGTCCGTCCTCTTTGGCGCAAGTTGCGAAACTCATGCTTCTTCATGGCCATAGCGCCTGCTGAAACATGCGTAGTACGAAAAGCCTGCTGAAACTGGTCCCATGTGATAGTGTCGACAGGGAAAGTGGCTGTGAAATTCTCCCACCATGATGCTGCGGGTCCTTCTAGCTGATGTGCGGCAAACTTCACCTTCTCCGCATCTGTGCATCCTACTGTGGCCAATTCCCTAGCTGTCTTGCGGAGCCAATCATCTGCTACTATCGGCTCGGTGCTACTGGAAAACACCGGCGGATTCAGCCTAAGAAAACGGGCTAAGTGGTCAACAGGTGGTGGTGGTGGTGGTGGGTTGTTGTTGTTGTTCCCCTGATTCTGATTCTGGACTAGCAACTGCATCAATGTGTTCTGCTCCTGGATTAACTGGGTGAGCTCCGGTGGAAAGGCAAATCCGGGGTCACGTCTCGGAGGCATCTGAGGGTTTTAGAAAAGATGAGATGTAAGAATAGAGGGGGTCTAAAGAGAAAACACTACCCATATGCACATGAGGCAAAAACAAACAATTCACTTCATTCAATCAAACAAGGGAATACAATCGATCTAACTATCGCAAAAGTGCTCGGACTACTATATTTACATGGTGGACTACTACTACTGATGAGGTGGTCTACTAGAAATATTCTTCGGTTGCAGACTCCATGATATCTGCTCCAGCTTCATCAACATAGTCATCATTGCTACTATCTGGATCCGAGTCGGTGTCGTCGATGATGATGTAGTCTTCCGGGCTAATCTCCTTGGGTTCTTCGTCTTCCTCTACTGGTGTAGGGCCTCCCATAAATATTCCAATCTTCTTGATCGGGTCGTCATTCTTCTCCACCAATACTTCAATTTCCTCTTCATAATCTTCACGTGTAGCCTTGAGTTCTTCCTCCAGTTTCTTGATTCTAGTCTTAGCCTTCTTCAGATCTATCATGTCGGCACACATCTGGTTCTCCTGTCGTCGAATGTGCTGGTTTAACCCCTGGATAAAAGTTGCGATGGATCTATCCTTCTTGGTGCTAACTATCTCCCATTGTTCATCTCGGCGCCCACAAATCTGGTAGATAGTATCCTTGAGATCCTTGCGGTAGACTTCTCCAATGCGTCCCATGGCGATGTGAGCTACCATGCTCTTTCCTAGACTCCAAGTTGGTGCATCAAAAGAAAACTCTATGGGCTCAGTGACTGGCATGAACGTCCTTCCTGGAACTTGAACTTGAATCATCCAGCACTCTTCTTCAGCTAAAGTGGCGTTGTAGGTTCCGGTGAAGCTTGGTACTCCTATGTCCAGGTATCTGGTGACTTCCTTCAAGTGACGTCCAAAGGGTGTATCTTCATCCGGTTGTGTGAACTTGTTCCTTGCATCCACCATCCTAAATGAGTAGAAAATATGAGAAGTCAGAAGAGAAGAGAATGGAAAGTGATCTAGGTCTTTAGCTTAGTGGTCGTGTCCTACAGTCAGCGTGTGCTCTGATACCATCTCTGTAGCGACCAGACCTCAAACAGTCTGATCTCTGTGCTCCGGTGTCATCCCTGGATCAGTAATGCTGACACCACACAGTACTCGGAGGATTTATAGCAGAGTAGCAATCACACACTTATTACATCGAGTGTCTCAAAAGAGAACTTATTACAATAAATATGGCTTAAGGCCATCTAATATCGATAACAGTGGAAGGCTTGGAAGATAAGTGAGTCCATCAACTCCAACGGCATCACTGAGTATAGAACCACGACCTAAAACTCCTTAATCATCGTCTGAAAAGTCTGCAACATTAACGTTGCAGCCCGAAATGAGTCAGCACATGGAATATGCTGGCAATGTAACACATAGAGAGTAATGGAATGAAACAGTTATACTATATGCATATTTGGCTGGTGGAAAGCTCTATGGTTACAGTTTTGCATAAAGCCAATTTTTCCCTACTTCAAAGGAATAAAATTTATTTAACTATCATGGTAGTTGTAAAACATTGAGAATGGTTGACAGCATTCTCAATCCCAATTAAGCATCATCATTAAACATAACCCAACAAAATTTAATTTAGAGTAACATGTCGAGATTCACATGATAATCCAAGTACTAGATACTCAAGATGTCCATAACCGGGGACACGGCTAACCATGATTAGTTTATTACACTCTGCAGAGGTTTGCGCACTTTTCCCCACAAGACTCGACCGTCTTCGTTGGGTTTCTCGCACTACATGGTGTTTGAGAAGACGGATGACCGAGACATAGTCTTTCAGAAGCGCTAGCACCTTACGATCGGGTAGACCGTACCACCTACATCCCCTACATCTGCTAGTCTACCACCGTAAGAGTTCGCACGACTTAGTCAACTATGCTAGAGCCCATAATAGCTTGTGGCTGCACACGGAAGTTTCTAGTATGAATAGTCTCATGATCTCTTTGGGCCTGGGTGGCGGTCCAAAAGAATACAGGCAAGTCCTGGAATACCCAGGTGCCTCAATCCACCCAGATGTGTGTTTAAGTTGCCACTTTAGATAAACCATTAATTAACAAAACTCACATCTGTCATGGATATCTCTCACCCAATCCACGTCTACTAGCATAGCATGGCATAATAAGCAAACATAGAAGTAACTCCCAATGGTTTGATAATAAACAGGTAGTAGGTACTACCTCATCTACTTCCCATCCCACAATTTAATTAGATCCTAACCATGCAATGTGTGAGGATTGATCTAATGCAATAAACTGGGTAGTAGAAAAGGTATGATCAAAGTGTTACTTGCCTTGCTGATGATCCGGGAAACCTAGCGATTCGAAGTAACAAGCGGCACACTTAGGGTATTCTATCACAGACAAACAAACAAGCATACAATAAGTACTCATCTAATGCACAGGTAAAACTCAAATAAGAGATCTAACCAGAAGGTTCAACTTAAGAACTCCGGTTGGCAAAAAGAATCAAATCGAACGAAACAACGAAAGTCAAATGGCGAAAGAAAACAACTTCGTTCTACTAATCTGGATCTAAGGAAAATTTTACAGAAGCAAAATCTTGTTTAAGTTGGTTAAACGGATAGAGGGTTTCGAGACGAAACTCTAGGTGCTTGAATCGCCTGATTCCGATAAACGAGCGAGAAGTTATACTAAAACGAAAATCGGATCAGGAATCGCGATCAGAAAAATCGCGGATTTAATCTGAGAAAAAGAAAAATGGCGAACGTTCGTTAGAACGAATGAACGGACGAACGCTCACTATTTAAATAAACCGGAAAACCGATCTATTTTTAAAAAAACCGAAACTAAAAAAAACCGACAGAAAAACTGAACGGTTTTTCCAAAAAAAAACCAGCACGAATTTCGAGGCGGTGGCGAACCTCGGCGAGCGTGCGGCGGCGGCGGCGGGGCGGCGCAGCGGCGGCGTCGCGGCGGCGGCGGCTTGGGGCTAGGGCGGCTAGGGTTTGCCCCGGGTGGGCTGCCCCGGTTATAAAGCCTGCTGGGCCGAGAGTCCTAGGCGGACATGGCCCGGTTAGGTCGGTGCGCGCTTATTTTTTTTAAATAATTACGCGCAGAAAAAAAAAGAAATACTAAACAGACTCCAAAAATTCCGAAATAAATTTTCACGGGCTTCTAAAATCAAGCCACACAAGGTGAACATTTATTTGGGACCTAAATGCAATTTTGAAAAACGCACATTTTTCCTAAATTCAAATAGAACGCCGAAAAACTCCGAAATAAAATCTTATTTGATTTTATTATTAAATCCTCAATATTTCTTTATTTTGGGAAAGTCATTTTATTCCCTCTCTCATATTTTTGTAATAGAAATAATTGATGATAAAATAAATAAAATCAAATGATCCTATTCTCAAAATTTGAGAAAACTCAAATATGAAAATAACGAAATCCCCAACTCTCTCCGTGGGTCATTGAGTTGCGTAGAATTTGTAGGATCAACCAAAATGCAAAATAAAATATGGTATGCATTGATGATCTAATGTATAACATTCCAAATTGAAAATTTGGGATGTTACAAAATGCAGTTGATGTTCCCCGATGGGTATGCAGCAAATCTAAAGAGGGGTGCGAGTCTTGAAAAATTGAAAATATTTGGTCTAAAAAGTCATGATTGGCACATATGGATTGAGTGGATAATGCCGGTGATGTTGCGTGGCTTCATCCCTGAGGATGAATGGCTAGTACTGGCAGAGATGAGCTATTTATTCCGTGTTCTTTGTGCGAAAGAACTATTGCCTAGCCTCCTAGAAGAAATGGAACAGTTGGTGCCGAAGTTGATCTGCAAGTTAGAGATGATCTTTCCGCCAAGCTTCTTTAATCCAATGCAACACTTGTGAAAGTTCTAGTTATCGACTAGAGGGGGGGGGGGTGAATAGGCAATTTTTATGAAAGTCTTCAAAACACAGGGGCTTTGAAGACAAAGAGTAGAAATGAACCTATTGATATGCAGCGGAAGGTATACTACACTAGACATGCCATAGTCAAGTAAGCAATGAAGTGAAAGCACGAAGACTATCAGCAACTAGGTAGTATGGATCAAGATGGAAGAAAGTATGAAACCAATCAACAACAATCTTCACATAGTGAAGTCAATCATATCATGCAAGCAGCAATGACTTCACGAAGACAAACTATAAGTAAAGAGAGAGGCAAGGATAGAACGAGTTGCATGGTGAGGACAGGTATTTGTTGGACCAGTTCCAGTTGCTTTGACAACTGTATGTCTGGTTAGGGAGGCTGAGATTCAACTCAGAAGACCGCGTCTTCACCTTATTCCCCTTGAGCTAAGGACACACAGTCCTCGTCCAATCACTATGGTAAGTTTCAAGGTAGACTTCCAAACCTTCATAGACTTCGTTCACCGGCGATCCACAATGTCTTGGATGCTCAGAATGCGACGCCTAACTGGCTGGAGGATTGACAATCCTCAAGTGTAACAAGTCTTTAGATCACGCAGACAAAAGGACTTCAGTGATGCCTAACTCTCTTTGGCTCTGGGTGTTTACGGCTTTGTCCTCGCAAGGATTTCTCTCTCAAAGGCTTCGAGGTGGGTTGCTCTCAAACGACAAAAGCCATGCACTAACTCTGAGCACTCACCAATTTATGGTGTAGGGGGTGGGCTATTTATAGCCACTAGGCAACCCGACCTGATTTGTCCAAAATGACTCTGGGTCACTAAGGAGCTGACACGTGTCTAACTGTCAGATTTCAAACACACACGACAGCTTGACTTGGGCTACAAGTAAAGAGGACTTATCCAGCTCTGGATAAGATTTGCTATCATTGTCTTCGCTCGAAGACATAAGATTTGGTTGAGCATCACTTCAGTCACTCTGACTTTGTTCACTTAGACCCCTCTTAACAGTACGGTGGTTCCTATGACTCAACAAAGAAGAAAAGGAAACTACGAAACAACCATGTCTTCGCAATCCATAGTCTTCATACGATGTCTTCTCATGTCATAGTCTTCAATGTGAAACTCTTCACAAACCACCATTGTCTTCAATGTCTTCACACATTTTTAGGGGTCATCTCCGGTAGGTAAACCGAATCAATGAGGGACTACTACCTGTGTTATCCTGCAATTCTCACAAACACATTAGTCCCTCAACCAGGTTTGTCGTCAATACTCCAAAACCAAATAGGGGTGGCACTAGATGCACTTACAATCCCCCCCTTTTTGGTGATTGATGACAAACTGGTTGAATTTTTCAACGGGGATAAAAGTATGTGAAATTGTAAAGGATTAAAGTATTGTCTTCATAAGTAGCAAAAGGCTCCCCTGAAGATGTGCATATATAAGTATTTTGCGTTTGAATGCACATGCACATGGAAGGTTGTACTTGTGGAGATCCTCTTCAACTTATGAAGACAATTCATCATGCATGAAAATATATAAAGCATATAATGACATGCATAATGATAAATGGACGTCTGCAAAATGACTTCGTGCGGAATTTATCGTCGCACATGCGGAATTTATTATCGCATCACATAGTTGATAGAAAAGGTAGCAGACGACCATCAAGTTTAAGTGTTACAACTCAAAAGAACCAAATGTATCGAAAGCGAGAGTTGTAAGCACTTGGCAAAACTATAGCAACCACCCTTATGGACCCGCTTGAAGACTATCAACTCATATGTTTCTCCCCCTTTTGTCAGTGAGGACCAAAAAGGTTTGAAGACATAGAGCTCCTACTCACTCCCATGAGGAGTAGGCGCAGCAGGGTCGTCATTGAGGTCTGGTGGTGCAGAAGAACTTGGGGCAATGTCGATACGCAACGACGTTGTAGTTGGTGAAGTAGCATCATCTTCGTCATCAATGACTCTAGCATTGATAGTTGCCGCTGAGGATGAGTAGTCAGAGTCTTCGAGTGAGGGAGTCCGACGCAAGTGAGCATTCCGGGGAGGAGTAGAATCAAACTTGAATCTCTCCGTGAAGCCATCCTGTTGAAGATCATCTTCAGAGCTCAGCAAAGTCAGACTCTTCCACGACCGCCGACAGGTTTCATGAGTGACAAATGCATTCTTGGTGGCAAGGTTGCGAATGCGATTAACATCCACCAAGAGGCTCTGCATCTGACGCTTGAGCCACTCATGATGCTTATCTTGTTTTTGATGCAGGGCGACGAGAAGCTCTCGGTCATTTAGAACACGAGATCGCTTCTGAGGCCTTTGGGAAATTGTGCTTTCAGTGGCTTCAGTATGGGCACGAGGTGCACGTGTATTTCCAGCCAAATGATAAACACGAGAGGCACCAAGAACTCATTCTATGGGTTGAGCGAAGCTTTGGTGATCAGCGTTGTGAAGATAAATTGGCTCCTTGGCAGGCTCTGGGTATATGGCTTCGAGAGACAGATCAACCTCGGGCAAGAATATGAGATGATTGCGCGTAGAAGGCTGATAGTTGATAGCAGAGTGAAGCTTGATGAGGCGCATTACCCATGGAGCATAGAACTTCAGACCAAATATATTGGAGCCAGATGTAGCCAATTGCCTGATGAAAAAGTCTTGAGCATTGAAGCTGATGCCATTGAAGATATAGAAAACCAATGTCTTCATTGCTCCTTCTAGCTTGGCTGCAGGAGAATGTCCTTTGACAGGCCATAGAGTTCGCCTGATGCTATGATAAATAGTGCGGGGCAGATACTCTAGGTCTTCAACAAATAACTCCGTTGGATAGTCAGCGTCTTGTGGCAGTGGCTTCATCATGCTCAGCATTTGGCTCATGTTGGGCTCAGGCTTCTCGAAGATGCTCTTGGTGCAGCTGATAACCTGGTTCATAGTGTTCACCAGGAGTGGGCAGGGCAGTAAGCTCAATTACATCTTGGGCTTTGGCTTGATGGTGTACATCGCCTATCATCCACTCAAGGATCCAAGTCTTCGGATCCCTGTAGTATCCGCGAATGTGGAGAGTTTCATAGAACTGCATCAGAAGCTCTTCATTCCAATGCTCTTTGTCAGTCACAAACTATAGTAGGATAGCATCTCTGAAGCAGTCAAGGGCTTCTTCTAGGCAGGGCAGGCCAGCCATGGCTTCGCAGTCTAGACGCATATGAGGAAAAATGCGCCCCTGATTGTATAGTATGCATGAATAGTAACTGCACTGCTGATAACTCCAGAACCTATCAGATGATATTCTTGGCTTGGAAGATGGATTCTTGGCGCTATCAAAGAAGGTGTTGTGTGCTATGAAGACATTCACATTAAACGATCCTGGTGAAGTTGCAGTACCGGGAAACCTTGGCAGCCTTGGCTTTGGCTTCTGGACCTGAGGCCTGTGCTCCACATGATAGTCAAATTGAGGTCCGGGAGCAGGCGGAGGAACCAGAATGGGCCAGCAGACGGTGACAAGCTGACCACGACCGTATGCTTGCTCAATGGTGTGAGGTCTTGGAGGTGGTACAGGAGCAGAGGCATTGACTTCGAGCTACAGATTTGCTTCAGGTGTAGCATTGGCTTCAGGCACCGTATTCGCTTCAGGTGCCACATTAGCTTCAGCCATGACAACTTCATTGGCTCCAGTAGTGTTGTGGGTGGCCGCCTCAGTGTTTTCAACCTCCACTTGAGTAGCTGGAGGGTCGGGCACAGACTCGTTCTCCTCGAGAACAGTTTGTTGGTTAGTATGGGGTGTGGCAACTCGCTCTTCTTCTTGATAGGGTTCTGGTGGTTCTTGTTGATCATCGGCTGATGCAGCCGGAATGTCTTTAGCAACTTTTGCTTCGGACTCAGAGAAATTCACAGTTGGAGTGGCGTCAGGGAACACTTGTCATGCCACTGAGTTATGTTTTTCTTCTCCTTCTGGAACACTCGATAGAGTGACTTGTGGCCTTGGTCCTTTCCGAAGCCCGCGGAGTGTGGGCGACACCTTTGGAGAGGGAGTCGGCTGGACCACAAAGTCATCATCTTCAGGCACCGGAGTGGTGGCTTGAGGTGGGGGAGTACTTGGTGATTCTTGATGGGGGGAGTCTTGAGGGAAATCATCCCATGAATCATCCTGAGCAATTGGCGTCAGAGGACGACCAATGCTGATGAGTTCGCTGTTCGTCAGAATAGGCGATGATACCATTTGGTGCTTAATCTGAGGAAGGACTTCATCATCTTCTACATTGTTGTGATGACCAATGTCTTCAGCTTCAGGAGCTGGAATGTGTTCAACTTCAGGAGCCTCTGTGGAAGAAGGCTCATGAACTATTAACTGACGATCTTGGTGTTCGGACACAAGACGAGCAACTGAGATTGGCTCGACGACAAGGGGCTCTGTGAGAGCAGCCCGATCTTTCTTCTTTGTCTTTCTCTTCTTGGTCGGTGGAGCATCATCAGTGGTGTTCTTGCTCTTGCGCTTTCAGGCTTTGGCTTCAGCTGCCCTTGTTTTCTTGAGTTCTGAAGCAGCTGTGGGGACCTTAGGCTTCATGCCTGTCATGCTGGTGGGGAAGACAATGCGAGGTTCTTCTGCCTTGATGCTTCAGCTTGGGCCATAACAGGCTTCTTCTTCTTGGCAGCCATTCTGGGGTCGATGCCAGGGCGCCCCAGTGCCTTATGCTTCTCAGCCTCATTGTGTGCTTGCACACTTTTCTCAGCAAAATACTTCATTCTCTCTCTTGAACCTTTTGCTTCCTGGCATTTTTGGTGAAACTGCTGCTTGAGCTCATGCAGCGTCTGCTTGAAGCTTTGAACATCCGCCACGCTGAGATTGGCCATGTTCCCCTTGAACTAAGCTTTCTCATGATCAATCTTGTTCTTTAGTTCAACAATCTTCTGAGCCAGAGCCAGCTCAGTAGCAATGGAACTGTGGAAAGAGACACTTATGCCAATTGGAAGCTCAAGGTCATCGAGGTTGATGCTGGGGTTTTCAAACCATTCATCAATGAAGTTGTTCAAGATATCCACATCAAACAAGGGTATATCATTGAAGATCTCCGCCTCTTCCTTGCTCTTTATCAACAGCTCAAGAGCATCATCGCCAAGATCGTCGTCACTTTACAGATTAATGGCTTCATTTTCGTTCCTCAGAACGGCAGCTGGGGTCAGTGCTTGACCAAAAATCTAGATGGGATTGTTCTTCTTCTCAGTCTTGGAGATGCGAGAGAGGTCTTCAGACTGCACACTGGCTTCAGGAGGTGCAGTGGCCAGAGGCTTCGCACGCGAAGCTTTTGGTGCAGTGGAGGGCTTTGAAGCCTTCGACTTCTTTTGCTTTTGTGGCTTAGGTGGTGCAGGCGCTTCATCAGAATCAGCGTCGTCTGCAAAGTGCTCCACGACTGCCCCCTGAACAACAATGTGAGTGAGGAGACCGTCGAGGTTGTAGTAAGGCCCGATGATATTGGGTTCGGCATCACGAGTGCCATCAGCCCGAAGAGAAGATGGACCAGGGTTGAAGTCGAGTCCAAGGTCCTTCTTGTTCTTCTTGTCAGACTCTTTGGCAAACTGGAAGTTGCACTTGAAGAGATTGTCTTCATGACACCATAACAGAGCAGATGGGTCGGCATGAGCAGGCTAAGGTCCACGGACCATGCAAGGGTAGAAGCCTTGAGCAATGGCTTCAGACTTGGACTTGGGTTGTAGACCTTTGTATACAATATCTCCCTAGGGGCCCTTGATGGCATTCTTTTCAGCATATTCGTCAGTGACAAATTGTACTTGAACCATTCCTCTGCCCAATATCTTCGAATCCATTGGATTCGGTTCTTGTGTTCCCCATATGTCTCTTCAGGATCTGACTTGTATAGTTCATAGAGATATGGTGGCAAGTCCTTGGCTGTGTTCCCACGGCGCTGTCTGCCGCCCTTTCTTGCTGACTTCTCTGTTGCCATGAAGTTCAGACTGAATGGCTTCAGAACTTGCAAAGGCTTCCGTCTGCTGTTCAGATAGGATCTGGCTTCAGGAGAATTGATGTGACGCTGTAAGAACTCTGCAAATGAATGCAGACTATGAGAACCAAGGGATTCTCCCACAGACATGTACCTGTGATAGCATTAGAGATGGGAGGGAAGGGGAAGAGGTCATATGCATTCTCAGAAGATTTTGAAGATAAATCAGTTTGAAGATATTGACCTCATAGCGCAAAGACATTCACTTATATGATGAGAGTTGGTTCCAGATTTGTACGAATCCAAGAATAAGTACAAGTGAGGAATCTAACTGTGTGTGAAGCATAAGTGAATATACTAGGCATGTTATGAGATGCAGAACAGGATATATCCAAATTTGTAGGGACAGAAACCACTTGTGGTTGAAAAGGATGAATCTATCGAATCAAAAAGACAGTAAAAAGGAGGTTTTATTTACCACATGAAGAACTGCTAGATGGAGTAGAGAGGAAGTCGAGCAGTTCGACCTTCCATGCCCTAACTTGGCGACGGAGGACACCTACGGCGACGGCGGAGGAGACGAGGTCCGCGGCTGGCGTGAGGACATCGTCGGTGAGGTCGCGACAGCTAAGCGCTTCATCGCCGGTGTCATCGAGAGCTAGCGGTGGCGCTAGGGTTTGTGGAGAGGTGGAATAAAAGATAATGACTGCGGTGTGGTGTATATTTATAGGGACAGGGATGACACAATGATATTACGCAGGTGCCCCTGGAGGTTCACATCTGAGGGACACATGGCGAACATGCAACACATTGGAAGTTGTTCCATGTTCCCACGCACGCCTGTATTGTCGGGTGGTTGTTCCCGCTTCTCCGGTTTTCAGGCAAAAGAGATATAGCATTAAAACAGATTCAATTTTGTCTCTGTGTCTTCTGCTGACAAGGACTCAGAGAAGACAATCGATGGATTAAATTGAATGCATATGATTTGGATAGATAGAATCTGAGGTAGAAGCATAGAGGGGGTTAGGGTTCGATCACATTCACTTAGGTCAGAAGATTCGAACATGAAGACATAGCCATAAGTGAATGCTGTAGAGGACAGAACACTAATATAAGTATATACCAATATGATACCAAATCAACATTGTGAAGATAAACATGAAGACGAATCAATGTTGAAGAAAAACCAAATGTGAAGACTATGCAAATGAGACGTCAAATGAAAACACTTCAAACAGGAGTTTGGTGGTGGCGTTACCCACCGTATAGGAAGTATTAGACCCAGACATGGTGCACATCGTGGCACTCCAAAGTCAATTTGCGCATTAATGTATTCACACTTAGAGTGTATGTCTTCATTGTTTGAAGATATACGTTACTTCGTGTGTTGCACATCTAAGTCATCACGTGCATAAGCGTTAGGATATGTGTCCAATTACAGGACATTTGAGGATTCTAAGATATTTAGCTCACACCACAACTTGCAAAACCTTTTCTCATACAAGGGCTTTGTGAAGATATCTGCCAATTGCTCTTCAGTGTTGACGTGAATGATATCAATATCTTCCTTCATGACATGATCTCTGAGAAAGTGATGACGGATCTGAATGTGCTTTGTCTTTGAATGCTGAACTGGGTTGTTGGCAATCTTGATGGCACTTTCATTGTCGCAGTAGAGTGGCACATGCTTCAGATGGATGCCATAGTCCTTGAGAGTTTGCTTCATCCACAGAAGCTGAGCGCAGCAAGATCCAGCAGCAATGTATTCAAATTCAGCAGTGGAGAGAGATACACAGTTCTGCTTCTTTGAAGACCAACAGACAAGAGATCTTCCAAGAAAGTGACATGTGCGTGATGTAGACTTGCGATCAACCTTGTCACCAGCATAATCAGCATCTGAGAATCCAACTAGATCAAACTCTGAGCCCTTTGGATACCATAATCCTAGTGTTGGGGTGTAAGCCAAATATCGAAGAATTCGCTTCACAGCTAAGTGATGCGACTCCTTTGGTGCCGCTTGGAATCGGGCACACATGCAAATGCTAAGCATGATATCTGGCCTAGATGGACATAAATAGAGTAAAGAACCAATCCTGGAGCGGTATACCTTTTGACCGAACTCTTTACCATTGTCGTCAGGGCCCAGATGACTTTTGGTTGGCATTGGCGTCGTGTATCCCTTGTAGTCTTGCATTCCAAACTTCTTCAGGAAGTCTTTGAGGTATTTCTCTTGAGATATGAAGATGCCATTGCTTTGCTGACGAATTTGAAGACGAAGAAAGAACTTCAGCTCACCCATCATGGACATCTGATATTGCTCTTGCATCATGTGTCCAAACTCATCACTGTATCTTTTGTCAGTGCAGCCGAAGATAATGTCATCCACATAGATCTGGCACACAAACAGTTCATCGTCGTATGTCTTCATGAAGAGAGTGGGATCTAGTGAACCAGGTTTGAAGCCTTTGCTCTTCAGTAAGTCTTTGAGTGTGTCATACCAGGCACGAGGGGCTTGTTTGAGGCCATACAATGCCTTGTTGATCTTGTAAACCATGTTAGGATGTTTTGGATCTTCAAAGCCAGGTGGTTGTGCAACATACACTTCTTGTTCAATCTTGCCATTGAGAAAAGCACTCTTCACATCCATTTGATACAGGAGGATGTTGTGATGGTTGGCATAGGCTAGCAGAATGCGAATGGCTTCAAGCCTATCCACTGTAGCGAATGTTTCATCGAAGTCAATTCCTTCCATTTGAGTATATCCTTGAGCAACGAGACGAGCCTTGTTTCTGACAACTTGACCATGCTCATCGTGTTTGTTGCGATAGATCCATTTTGTGCCTATGATATTGTGCTTGCGAGGATCAGGACACTTGACCAATTCCCACACATTGTTCAGTTTGAACTGTTGAAGCTCTTCTTGCATGGCTTGAATCCACTCAGGTTCCATGAAGGTTTCAACAACTTTCTTGGGTTCAGATATAGAGACAAATTCAAAGTGCCCACATAAATTTTCCAGTTGCGTTGCTCTTGACCGAGTAAGGGGACCGGGTGCATTGATGCTATCAATTATCTTCTCAATCTGTACTTCATTCGCAACACGAGGATGAAATGGATGAAGACTTTGCTCTTGCTGATCATTGTCTTCATCTTCAGTATTGGCTTCAGGCTGAGCAGAGTCTTCAGGTTGATTTGGTGCAGAAATGATAAGTTCCTCTTCAGCTCGTGCCTCTGAAGGTATGATTTCTCCAGTACCCATAAGCTTGATGGATTCACTAGGTGGAACTTCATCTAGCACATTTGGCAGGTGCTCTCTTTGCGAGCTGTTAGTCTCATCGAACTGCACATCCATAGTTCCAATCACTTTATAGTGAAAGAGGTTGAAAACTCTGTAGGAGTGCGAATCCTTCCCGTAACCAAGCATAAAACCTTCATGTGCTTTCGGTGCAAATTTTGAAGTGTGACGTGGATTCTTGATCCAGCATCTTGCACCAAATACTCTGAAGTAGCTTACGTTTGGCTTCTTACCAGTTAGTAGTTCATATGATGTATTCTTTAGAAGCTTGTGAAGATAAACATGGTTGATGACATGGCATGCAGTATCAATAGCTTCAGGCCAGAACTTCCTTGGAGTCTTGTATTCATCAAGCATCGTCTGAGCCATCTCAATGAGTGTTTTGTTCTTGCGCTCCATGATGCCATTCTGCTGAGGTGTGTATGGAGCTGAGAATTCATGAGTGATGCCCAATGTATCAAGATAAGTGTTGAGGCCGGTGTTCTTGAACTCTGTGCCGCTATCACTTCTGATGTGCTTGATCTTGATGCCATAGTTTGTCATGGCATGATTGGCGAATCGTCTAAAGACGTCCTGCACTTCAGTCTTGTAGAGAATTATGTGCACCCAGGTGTATCTGGAGTAATCATCAACAATAACGAAGCCATAGAGACAAGCAGTAGTAGTAAGAGTGGAGTAATGAGTAGGGCCGAATAGGTTCATGTGAAGCAGCTCGAAGGGACGTGATGTAGTCATGATTGTCTTTGAAGGATGCTTGGCCCTAGTCATCTTCCCGGCTTCGCAGGCACCGCACAGATGATCCTTTTTGAACTTGACGCCCTCGATGCCTACGACATGCTTATTCTTCGCGAGAGTGTACAAGTTCCTCATGCCAGCATGCCCTAGCCTCCGATGCCAGAGCCAGCACCCTGAAGCTTTTGCTAGAAGACATACTGCCAACTGTGGTCCTGTTGAGAAATCTACCATGTACATATCACCTTTTCGGTACCCTTCAAAGACTAGAGACTTGTCATATTCCATTAGCACAAGGCAACGATATTTTCCAAATATCACAATCATGTTCAAGTCACAAAGCATTGAGACAGACATTAAGTTGAAACCAAGGGATTCAACAAGCATCACTTTATCCATGTGCTGATCCTTTGAGATTGCAACTCTACCTAGACCCAATACCTTGCTATTACTAGTGTCAGCAAATGTGATTGACTCTTGTCAGATGGATGTAAGGTTGAGTCCATGAGAAGACTTCGATCGCTAGTCATGTGGTTAGTGCATCCACTATCAATAATCCATTCTGAAGCAGCTGGTGTCATACCCTACAGTGCAGTTAGGGGGATAGGCTTCACGAAGATATTGTGAAGCATAAACATTTGACGAGCAAGTGGATTATGAAAGCTTAGATCCAGGTTAGGAATGATAGGATGCATGGCAAGCGACTCAGGAATGAAATACATAATTAGACCATTTGGGCATTGTATCTTGCGCCCCACAAGATGTTTTAGGTCCCCAACAATAGTATCTGACGCCTTTGATTTCTGGCTGGAGACCTTTCCCTGCAAAAGAGAGTTAAGTTTTCTTAACCACCCACATCTTTAGGGGTGGCTTCGAAGCAATGAGTCTAAGTGCAGCATCTGAGAACTTTGGCTTTGGGGCCCTAGCAAGTAGTATTGCAGGAGGTGAATAATACTCATAAGAATAAGCAGAGTAGTTCTTGGTCTTATGAACATGGAGGTTTGATGAAACACGCTCATATTCATAGGCCTGTGTATGGTTTCCCCGCAAAACATTTGTGTTAGGGTGACTCTAGTGAGTCCTCTGTCTGTATGAAGCCTTTGGACCATGTGAAGCCTTTGGTCCGGGGTTTGTCTTCTTCCCAGGTGGTGTCATGATGACATTCACCTGAAGATTTTCAAGACAACTCTTGGGCACCCAGATCTTCTTCCAAGGTGGTCAATTCCTGCAGTTAGTACCAATATACCTGGCAAACACTTCACCATTCTGATTCTTAAACAGTTTATAGTTTGCATCAAAGGATTCATCAATGATAATCGGGTTAACACAAGTGAAGCCAGATAAGGTAGATGGGTCCACTAAAGGTCCCTTTGCAGCAACCCATGTGGTTTTGGGGTACTGCTCAGGCTTCCAGTAAGAACCATCAACATTCATTTTCCTCTCGAACCCAACACCCTATTTCCTAGGGTTTTGGTTCAGAATCTGTTTCTTGAGGACATCACATAGTGTCTGATGCCCTTTGAGACTCTTGTACATTCCTGTTTCAAGCAACGTCTTCAACCTAGCATTCTCATCAGCAATAGTAGTGGTATCATCAGCAGAGGGGTTAGTTACCACATCAGCAGTTGAAGATATTGCAGTAGCAGTAGCAGTAGAACATCCAGCAAGAGAAGTAGCATCATCACGCTTGGCATTTTAGACATGGTGGTTCAAATCCTTCCTGAGCGGGACTGATCTGTTGAGTGCAAAGTGACTCATTCTCTTTTTGAACATCTTCATGAGCCGCTCTCAAGTTCTCAAATTCTTGCTTCCTTTGAAGATAATCGTAGGAGAGCTTTCCATGAGTAGTTGAGAGTGTTTCATGACGACTTTCAAGCTCTTATACTTAACATGAAGATTTTTAATGTCTTCAACTAAGGACCGAGTTTGAGTCATTTCCGCGTCCAACAGGTCATCGCTTTTGTCTAACAATTTTTGAATATGTTCCACAACATTCTATTGCAGTGTTGCAATTTTAGCAAGTGTTTTGTAGCTAGGTTTAGATTTACATTCAGAGTCATCTTCACTGGATGTTTGATAGTGAGCATCGCATGAGTTTACCTTGGTACCACATGCCATGAAGCAGTAGGTGGGTGCAGAGTCATCTACGTTAGCATTAGCGTTGGTGAAGAGGCCATCATATTCAGTGTTGAAGATGGACCTGGCGACGTACGCTGAAGCTAAATCTAGGCTTGCCACGCCTGAATCAGATTCCTCTTCAGACTCCATCTCCACCTCCTCAGATGCAGACTCCTCCTCTGAATCCATTTCCTTGCCAACAAATGCACGACCCTTGCTATATGAGATCTTCTTGTGTGATTAATACTTGAGGATTTCGAAGAAGTATTCCTTGCTCTTCTTCTTCTTGTTGTTCTCATTGTCACATTGAGGACATTCAGAGATGTAGTGACCAGGTTTCTTGCACTTGTGACATGTTCTCTTCTTGTAGTCACGGGAGGAAGCGTCATCATTTCTTGAGATGGATCTTGAAGACTGTCTGGAGCCTCTCTTCCTAGTGAACCTTTGGAACTTCTTCACGAGCATCGCAAGCTCCTTTCCAATGTCTTCAGGATCCTCAGAATTGTAGTCAGATTCTTCTTCAGATGAGGAAATAACCTTTGCCTTCAAGGCGCGAGCTCGACCATAGTTGGGACCATAGATGTCGCGTTTCTCAAATAGCTGGAATTCATGTGTGTTGAGCCTCTCTAGTATGTCAGACGGATTGAGAGTCTTGAAGTTAGGACATTCTTGAATCATCAGGGCCAAGGTGTCAAATGAGTTGTCGAGTGATCTCAAGAGTGTCTTGACGATTTCATGCTTGGTGATTTCAGTGGCGCCGAGTGCATGAAGCTCATTTGTGATATCAGTGAGGCGATCAAACGTCAGCTGAAAATTCTCATTGTCATTTCTCTTGAAGCGGTTGAAGAGATTTCAAAGAACACTGATCCTTGAGTCTCTCTGGGTTGAGACGCTTTCATTGACCTTTGAAAGCCAGTCCCATACTAGCTTTGCAGTTTCCAGAGCACTCACACGGTCATACTGTCCTTTGGTCAGATGACCACAGATGATGTTCTTGGCAGTAGAATCCAGTTGAATGAACTTCTTGACATCAGCTGCGGTGACGCCTTCACCAGCCTTGGGAACACCATTCTTGACGACATACCAGAGGTCGACATCAATGGCTTCAAGATTCATGCGCATCTTATTCTTCCAGTAAGGGTAATCAATGCCATCAAAGTTAGGGCATGCAGCGGAGACTTTGATTATCCCTGCAGTCGACATAGCTAAAACTCCAGGTGGTTAAACTGAATCACACAGAACAAGGGAGCCCCTTGCTCTGATACCAATTGAAAGTGCTAGTTATCGACTAGAGGGGGCGTGAATAGGCGATTTTTATGAAAGTCTTCAAAACACGGGGGCTTTGAAGAGAAACAGTAGAAATGAACCTATTGATATGCAACGGAAGGTAGACTACACTAGACAGGCCATAGTCAAGTAAGCAATGAAGTGAAAGCTTGAAGACTATCAGCAGCTAGGTAGTATGGATCAAGATGGAAGAAAGTTTGAAACCAATCAACAATAGTCTTCACATAGTGAAGTCAATCATATCATGCAAGCAGGCAATGACTTCACGAAGACGAACTGTAAGTAAAGAGAGAGGTAAGGATAGAACCAGTTGCTTGGTGAGGACATGTATTTGTTGGACCAGTTCCAGTTGCTGTGACAACTGTATGTCTGGTTAGGGAGGCTGAGATTCAACTCAGAAGACCGCATCTTCACCTTATTCCCCTTGAGCTAAGGACATAGAGTCCTCGACCAATCACTCTTGTAAGTCTTCAAGGTAGACTTCCAAACCATCACAGACTTCATTCACCGGCGATCCACAATGACTGTTGGATGCTCAGAATGCGACGCCTAACCAGCTGGAGGATTCACAGTCCTCAAGTGTAACAAGTCTTCAGGTCACGCAGACAGAAGGACTTCAGTGATGCCTAACACTCTTTGGCTCTGGGTGTTTAGGGCTTTGTCCTCGCAAGGATTTCTCTCTCAAAGGCTTCGAGGTGGGTTGCTCTCAAATGACAAAAGCCGTGCACTAACTCTGAGTAGCCACCAATTTATGGTGTAGGGGGTGGGCTATTTATAGCCACTAGGCAACCTGACCTGATTTGTCCGAAATGACCCTGGGTCACTAAGGAACTGACATGTGTCTAACGGTCATATTTCAAACACACGCGACGGCTTGACTTGGGCTACAAGTAAAGCTAACTTATCCAGCTCTGGATAAGATTTGCTCTCATTGTCTTCGCTCGAAGACATAAGATTTGGTTGAGCATCACTTCAGTCACTCTGACTTTGTTCACCTAGACCCCACTTAATAGTATGGTGGTTCCTATGAATCAACAAAGAAGAAAAGGAAACTACGAAACAACTATGTCTTCGGAATCCATAGTCTTCATACGATGTCTTCTCATGTCATAGTCTTCAACGTGAAACTCTTCACAGACCACCATTGTCTTCAATGTCTTCACACATTTTTAGGGGTCATCTCCGGTAGGTAAACCGAATCAATGAGGGACTACTACCTGTGTTATCCTGCAATTCTCAGAGACACATTAGTCCCTCAACCAGGTTTGTCGTCAATACTCCAAAACCAACTAGGGGTGGCACTAGATGCACTTACAACTTGATTTTCCATCTCCCGACTGAGGCACGATTGGGGTGTGCCGGTGTCAAAACCGGCGGACCTCAGGTAGGGGGTCTCAAACTGTGCGTTTAAGGTCAATGGTAACAGACAGGGGACACGATGTTTACCCAGGTTCGGGCCCTCTCTATGGAGGTAATACCCTACGTCCTGCTTGATTGATCTTGATGAATATGTTGGAAATATGCCCTAGAGGAAATAATAAAAGGATTATTATTATATTTCCTTGTTCATGATAATTGTCTTTTATTCATGCTATAATTGTGTTATCCGGAAATCGTAATACATGTGTGAATACATAGACACCAACATGTCCCTAGTAAGCCTCTAGTTGACTAGCTCGTTGATCAATAGATATTCATGGTTTCCTGACTATGGACATTGGATGCCATTGATAACGAGATCACATCATTAGGAGAATGATGTGATGGACAAGACCCAATCCTAAACATAGCACAAGATCGTATAGTTCGTTTGCTAGAGTTTTTCCAATGTCAAGTATCTTTTCCTTAGACCATGAGATCGTGCAACTCCCGGATGCCGTAGGAGTGCTTTGGGTGTAACAAATGTCACAACATAACTGGGTGACTACAAAGGCATACTACGGGTATCTCCGAAAGTGTCTGTTGGGTTGACACGGATCAAGACTGGGATTTGTCACTCCGTATAACGAAGAGGTATCTCTGGGCCCACTCGGTAATGCATCATCATAATGAGCTCAAAGTGACCAAGTGTCTGGTCATGGGATCATGCATTACGGTACGAATAAAGTGACTTGCCGGTAACGAGATTGAACGAGGTATTGGGATACCGACGATCGAATCTCGGGCAAGTAACGTACCGATTGACAAAGGGAATTGTATACGGGGTTGCTTGAATCCTCGACATCGTGGTTCATCCGATGAGATCATCGAGGAGAATGTGGGAGCCAACATGGGTATCCAGATCCCGCTGTTGGTTATTGACCGGAGAGCCGTCTCGGTCATGTCTACATGTCTCCCGAACCCGTAGGGTCTACACACTTAAGTTTCGGTGACGCTAGGGTTGTAGAGATATGAATATGCAGTAACCCGAAAGTTGTTCAGAGTCCCGGATGAGATCCCGGACGTCACGAGGAGTTCCGGAATGGTTCGGAGGTGAAGAATTATATATAGGAAGTGCAGTTTCGGCCATCGGGAGAGTTTCGGGGGTCACCGGTATTGTACCGGGACCACCGGAAGGGTCCCGGGGGTCCACCGGGTGGGGCCACCCATCCCGGAGGGCCCCATGGGCTGAAGTGGGGAGGGGAACCAGCCCATAGTGGGCTGGTGCGCCCCCCTTGGCCCACCCCCTGCGCCTAGGGTTGGAAACCCTAGGGTGGGGGGGGGGGCGCCCCACTTGCCTTGGGGGCCACTCCACCCTTGGCCGCCGCCCCCCCTAGGAGATCCCATCTCCTAGGGCTGGCGCACCCCCTAGGGGCCTATATAAAGGGGGGGAGGGAGGGGCAGCCGCACCCTTGAGTCTTGGCGCCTCCGTCTCCCCTGCTACACCTCTCCCTCTCGTAGTAGAACGGCGAAGCCCTGCTGCGGTGAACCCTGCATCCACCACCACGCCGTCGTGCTGCTGGATCTACATCAACCTCTCCTTCCCCTTGCTGGATCAAGAAGGAGGAGACGTCACGCTGACCGTACGTGTGTTGAACGCGGAGGTGCCGTCCGTTTGGCGCTAGGATCTCCGGTGATTTGGATCACGTCGAGTACGACTTCCTCATCCCCGTTCTTTGAACGCTTCCGCGCGTGATCTACAAAGGTATGTAGATGCAATACGATCACTCGTTGCTAGATGAACTCATAGATGGATCTTGGTGAAACCGTAGGAAATTTTTTGTTTTTTGCAACGTTCCCCAACAGAATATGAGTATTACAAGAGTTGATCTACCATGCGATCATAATGGCTAAACCCTAGAGGTCTAGCTTGTATGGCTATGGTAATGATTATATGTCCTTATTCTCTATCGACTAGCCTCGCCTTGGCTTATATAATGCACCAGAGGCCTAGGATAACAAGAGTCCTAGCCGAATACATTGGTGGAGAGGAGTTCTTGTCTTGATCACCAAGTCTTGTGGAATACTCCTTGTATGCGGCATGGGCTGCCCGAAGTGGCCCATGAGTGAACCGCCATGGGGGTCCTCGGCCCGATCAACCTGGTCGGGAGACGATGTGGTGAGTACCCCTTGTCCAGGACACCGTCAATAGCCCCCTGAACCGGTCTTCAAGTTGGGGACGCACCTCGTTCCTTCCAAATGGTTCTTCATCTTCGGTCGTCGGTCTTGGAAACTGGTTCAATAAATCTTCTCATCTTCAATCTTGAGGATCGCCGAAGTAAATCCAAATAGTCTACACGTCGGGTATCCGAGGAGCCCCTTTAAGTTTTCAGCCTTTATCAATGCTTTGTTATTCTTCACGCCACACCTCGTGTTCGAAGTTGTTCTCGTGTGGCGGTGTCTTCTTGCGTCCGAGCTCCAATGCTGGACTGCATCCAAGCTCCATCCGGACTGTGTCCAAGCTCCAATGCCGGACTATATCTGAAGTTTATCACCGAATGATATCCGAGCTCCAACGCTGGACTATGTCCAAGCTCTAACGCCGGACTGTATCCGAGCTCTAATGTCGGACTATATCCGAGGTGTCATAGATCACCTTGGTTCAAAAGAGTTGAAGGAGTTTAGCCGAGCTTAATTCCGGAAATGCCCTCTATGGAGCTAGCCACTGGTGCCCGAGCTTTAGGCCGGACTGCTTCCGAGGTGGTGCACCACCCCGACTGCGGGCCGATTTTTTGCCAATATTTTTGATTGGTGCAATTTTATTCTCTGCCGAGATATATAGCCAGTGGCCCTCAAGGTGTGTATCGGTCTAAAACCCGAGATGCACCTGAAGGATGACATAAGACCACTAATCCCAGTAGCCCCTGAGACTCAGGTCGATTCGCGAAATCGTCCTGAGGATCAACTCCTAGCTCGGCAGCATACATAGGAATAGAAACACAATGTAATATATTAGAGGTAATAGTGATCGGCGGACGGTCCCCTGAGAGAGGGTCGTGATAAGTCGCCATGATATATTAGCTTGATGCCGGATAAGTCCCAGATGGTATTTATTGTTGTCTGAAGACGCGCTTGTCCATAGTTCGGTCATGCCGAACACTAAGCAGTTTGAATTTTTTGCATTGAATAGGCAATGCAGTAGCCCCCGAGCCACTGGTCCGGTGGCAACACCAGATCAAGGGATCGATGTTCCCCTTTAATATTTATAAATAATGAGCGCAAAGCCCATTAGTCCCCGAGCCTTAATGTAGGCATGGGTGGCCGAATTAAGGATCGGTATCCGTTTGATAGAAAATTTTGTTGTGTTTAACACAAACTTCTCAAATAGAGAATAAGATACCTTAAAGGAGCTTAGAGCTGCTCGAAATCTGAGCTCACCAAGGTAGGCCCCAAGGGGTTTAAAATATGGGTTTGCAATAAATGGATTTTACTCACCATTTTTATGTGTAATGATTCTATGTATCCAAGTACTTCTCATCATTAATGCTTAGATCCACATTATACAAAACTTTGTTGACCAACCATCGACTTCAACCTCCTCGGCCAGTAGCTGGGGAGTGTTTGTCCTACTTTATAAAGCCGTTATAGGGGCAAAGATTTATGGAAAACAAGGCAATCCGGCCATACGGTTTTATAAGCAAAGGTACACGGAAAGATATGTTATATTACGTTTTAATGTACGAAACATCTTCCAAAGAAAATAGTCACGCTATCGGTTCCTTTCTTCGGGTATTCATGCTTACCATGATCATGAAAACTCACCTCCGATCAATGTGGGAGGAAAATATTGAGGATTTTGTTTGGGGAAAGTTCCTGAACTCTATGGTAATAATGAACCAAAATTTTCACTTCCGTCGTTGCCGACCAATGGGATCCTTTAAGATTGCTAGCTTTCGGCTTCACCCAGTCTGCGGTACTAACTCGGATGTCCCGGTAGTAACAATCACTGAGGTGATCCCTTTACTGCCTAGCCGAACAATCGGGAACGTAGGGGTAAGCACAAGAGCCAGGCAACCCAGCTTGGCCAAAATCTTAAGTTAAATTGATGCATATTTATGGCTTTATAACGATGATTACGGAAGGCAGCAGTTTCTATATTGAATATAAAGGCTGATGATATATGTTTATTTTGACTCCGTTGCAACCATTTATCATTTGAAAGTGGCCCATCGTCGGCTTCCACCCCTTTGTAGATGCTACGCGGGGTGTTTCCGCAATAACAAAACAACCCTTAGCCGACGTCTTGGTGCCCGGAGGCGGTTGTGTTAGCGAAAACAAGGAAATCAAATATGCGGGCTTTATAACTGTCACTTAGTCATAGGTGCTTAAAGTTGGGAGGCCGGTTACTAGGCCCTAGTTAGTGTTCGGCGACAGCCGAGGTGAAGCCGTAAACACTTTGGCCAATGTTATGAATGGCCCGTCATATAACACAGTCATCGGATCGCTGACCAGTTTACGCTTATTGTGATAGTCAGTTTTCGACTTTCTCCACTAAGGTGCTTAACCATGCGAGCTGGAAGCACAATCGAGTGGTTCTCCCTTTGCACACCTAGCCGAACAAAGTAGAACGTAGGAGGCAAGCACAGGAGTAGGGCAACCCAACTATTGACCGAAGACACAATTTGAAACTGATGCATTTTTAGCAATATCCGAGAATGTTTTTGCCGAATCTCTAAAGGTGTCCGGCGTTGCACTGCGAGACTTCTGATGGAGACACACAAATAGTTTAAAAGTGTCGTAATCTTGGAAAACCAAAAAACATTAGTAAAAACTTGACGTCCGAACAAGATCAAGTGTTCGAGGCCAATCAGAAAATTGGAAAAAAGAAAAAATTGTGCTTCTGCCATTCTTTAACATGACACATCCGATCTCAACACTTCAAGCAGGCCAGCCTACGGCTTCAAGCTCCTTATCCCAAAGGCGGGGGTACGTTTTCGAGGCCAGTTTAGCGAAGTAATCTCGAGCGGCTTTTTAGAGAGAATACAAGCTATCCGGCTATTGACCATACACTCGAGTCGAAAAAGGAGCGGTAGAAAAAGACTTTGCAACGACCAAGAAGAAAACACATTTACTATAAACCAGCTAATATGAATTTTAAGATCCCCCAAGTGACTTGGGTAAAAGAATTTTATGTATAATGATTGTATGGACCGAAGTACTTATATCATATCTGTGTTCACCCGAACTTTAAACATGTCTTAACCGACCATCGGCTTCTCCCTCTTCGGTCAAGGGCCAAAAAGTGTTATGTACTCCAACTGTTGATAACATCGACGGTGTTTCCGAGAACCAGGAAATCAGGACATAAGGCTGCAACAGACAAAGCGCGCTCAGGGAACTTATGCTATATTAGTGACGAAGTGTAAGAAGCATCTTCGAAGAAAATAGTACCCCACCGATACTTTTCTTCGGTTGCTCATTGTTACTATGAGACTTGTGCAATAGATTTTTTGTACTCATGAGTTCTGTTGTGTGTCGACCATGATTGAAAACAATAAGAGTGCTAGCTTTCGGCTTCATCCAGTCCGAGGTCCGAGCTCGGATGACCCGATCGTGACAATCGCAGAGGTGCTCCCTTTACTCCCTAGCCGAACAATCAGGAAACGTAGGGGTAAACACAGGAGCAAGGCAACCCAGTTTGCAGAACACTTAAGTCAACATGGTGCATATTGTGGCGTAATACACGAATAGGGAACAAAGTCGTACAAGTATAATCATATGCAAGAGGAAAGGCTTCATAAAGGAAGCCTCCAAGTAAACGGGGTATTCAAATTTGTGTGTCAAAAACAAAGTTTTGACAAGGAAGTTTTTCGCATACAACTTGTTGCCAAAAAAGTATAATGCTTTAGTCGAACCAAAGAAAAAAAATTAAAATTGAAAATTCTGAGCATAAAAGCGACTTAGCTGGTTAATGTGCTCGGTGTCGATGCACGGCCCGAGCTTACGGCGGGACAAGGTCCCAGCCCCCAAGCCGGTCTCGAGGTGGCGGAGCGAAGAGCTCGGCACTCCGAAGTGGCGACATAGCACGGCCAATGCAGGCCGGCAGTGTGACGCCGAAGTCCCCGACGTGGCTTAATGAAGTGATGACGAAGCCCTCGGTCCAGCCGAGGTGACGTGGTACGTTGGTACGCCTAGGTGGCAGCGTTGCCCGACCCGGATCCTTTACCTGTGCACAGAAAATAGTGCAAGCCGGAGATAATAGGAATAATAATAAAAAATGTTGCATAATTAATAATTTACGCAAAGTGAGTAATTAAAGAAATATGGCCCGTGTGCCGAACACTCGATGAGGTAGAGCTCTCTCAATGATGCTGAAGTCCCCGAGGCAAACGAACATGTCGGTATGGCGATTCGACCAACAAGGTGATCATGCGAGCCGATTTATGTCGATTGGGACAACGACGTTGGCTTGCCAAAGTGACCACATGACGCAGTCGAAGTCGATCACCTACACACATAAAATAGCATGGTCCTAAAAGGACATTTGCTTTTCGCAAAAATAATTTATTGAAAGAGATGTGGCCTGGCGCCGAATTCAATGTCTATGCATAGCATCGGCGTGACGCGATGAAGGTGTGGCCAAGCCTGAATTCAGAGGCCGGTCTAAGTTCCGGATGCGGCATTCAACGAACTATATACGAAAACTGGCCGAACCACCATGTGACCGTTGTTAATGCGGCCACCATTTGATAGACCTGTGTACAGATGATGCAACAAACTAGAGTAATAATTCCTTGGGAAAAATAAACCCAAGCAAGAAAAAAATTACTAGGATTAATAGCACCTGGTTTATCTATTGTAGCGATCTGAAGAAAGGTTATTCCCAAAATTGGGACTCGATCCGCACACCCATTGCCTGATAGGCGATAAAGCGAGGGCATGGCGATGCTGACAAAGGTGGGCTCGCCGAGGCAAAGCCCCCGGTCCAGCTAACGTGACGAAGCTGGTCGGCTAGTGACGCCGAAGTCACTAGAGTTTGTTGATGAAGAAATAGCAAAGTCCCCGGTCTATCCGAGATGACGGAGTGGGTTAGTAAGGAGACGTTGCAGCTGCCATGTCAGCCGAGGTGTTGAAGCAGTTCGGCGTGATGGACATCGGCTTGAAGAAGCAACAGTGCGGCCATGCCGACGCTGGTCATAACTTGTGACGCAGTCAATGCCGACTTGATGAAGTGACCGAGCGGCGATGTCGGCGCCTGACCCGTGCAATCCATGGGGCGATGGTGATGGTGATGATTTATCCTTCGCGATGCCGAACTCTTGTTCGGCTTGCTGAGCTGATGATCCGATAAGGTTAGGCTCGGCTCGATGAAGCGACGATGTGTCTAGCGCAGGTCGGCAAACGTGGAGCAATGTTACCGGACTGGTTTGACACCAGCGCAATGGTGAAGAGTGCCTCAGAGAAGGATTAAAATTTTATGGGCATGTGTTAAAAACAACGCGCAATTCCCTAGAAGAAAATTCTTTTAAAAAGATTGTCGAATATCACGTTCATAAAGCAACATGAATTCTAGTCGGATCCGCATTCGCGCAGAAAACAGATCCGAAAAGTGATGCAGTTATAGGAAGGTTCCCGGAGTTTGGACGGTAGGATCGAGCTGAAATTTAGAAGGGTGGTAGATATAGGAATTCAGCAGCCGATCAATGGTTGGATCTTCCAAAGGACATCCGAGCTAGGTGCTGGAGACCATGCCCTAAACTTGTCCAGATTCCCATCGAGATCGGACAGGGCTCCGGTATATCGTAGATTGCCGGAGATTCCTCCATCCGAACTCGACAAAATTTTGCATGGTTGTTGTAGACTCAATTCCGTACAATTCCACCAAAGGAATTGTCAAAGCGATGCTCGAGGAGGTGGTGGCACTGGATACAAGTTCACTATTCGGAAAAACAACATGGTCGCTAGAGGGCAATGTTGACGTTGAGCCCCCGAGCTCCATGGATGATTCCTCCATGATCTTGATAGAGATCGGAGTTGATGTTGATAAAGGCCCTCGTCCGAACATGATGATTGGAGGTGGGGCTCAGTCCTCGGTCAAGCCAAGGTGACCAGTCAAGGCGGCGACGAAGACGCCAGCGTCGCAGTTGATCTGTAGATGAGCCATCGATCCTTTTGCCGACCACACGGCAAAACTCTCAATGAAAGCACCAATGTCGGTGTCAAAACCGGCGGATCTCGGGTAGGGGGTCCCGAACTGTGCGTCTAAGGTCAATGGTAACAGGAGATAGGGGACATGATGTTTACCCAGGTTCAGGACCTCTCTATGGAGTTAATACCCTACATCCTGCTTGATTGATCTTGATGAATATGAATATTACAAGAGTTGATCTACCACGAGATCGTAATGGCTAAACCCTATAGGTCTATCTTGTATGGCTATGATAATGATTATATGTCCTTATTCTCTATTGACTAGCCTCACCTTAGCTTATATAATGCACCAGAGGCCTAGGATAACAAGAGTCCTAGCCGAATACATTGGTGGAGAGGAGTCCTTGTCTTTATCACCAAGTCTTGTGGAATACTCCTTGTATGCGGCATGGGCTGCCCGAAGTGGCCCATGAGTGAACCGCCATGGGGGTCCTCGACCCGATCCACCTGGTCGGGAGATGATATGGTGAGTACCCTCTAGTCCAAGACACCGTCAGGGGGGGGGGGGCGTGCAAAATCGTAGGTGCTACTGAACTGAGAGGATGCAGAAGACACTTCGAGCAAAATGTAAAAATAAACGTAGAATTGAAGCATCGATGGCCGAGGCATTCATCACTGAGGAGGCAGCAAACTTCGTGACAACACACTACGAAGCCAAAAATCGTCATTTGCATAATGCGAAGCCTCGGTACAATGGTGCCAACCCTAAAAAGGGTCGATCCAACCTCAGCCTATTCAAAGGGAATCTCGCACCAGCCAGTGGTTGGAAACCACTATCATTGGATGTTGAAGAATGGCAGACCATTTCACTGTATCTCTTCAACAACCTAACAGAAGTGCGGCCGTACATCGAGTAAGATCTCGGTACATTGTTTCGCAACTTGTAATTCCTTTGAACTGCTCTTATTACTGGATATTTGATGCAGTCGATACATCACCATATTCTTTTATGGAGCGGTGATCCAAAAGGATTCCGTCGAAGAGTATGAGCTTCTGGCAAAGCAAGGAGGCGAATATCCCAGTTTCATCTCTTGGTTCAAAAAAACCCGGTAATTTCCATTAGACCATTTCATTTCTTTGGCTAATTTGCGACTATTGCAACAATCCTTTCGTTTTAAACTTGTAGGCTAATTCAGAGATTATGGATGCCGAATTGAGATAAGTAGCTAATGGTTTTGACTATAAGGTCCATTCATTTGACAAATACGACATCAACGGGTATCACTTTCGTACCTATGGCAAAGAGCTATCTATGGCCGACCAAAAGTCTACAAATTGTTGTGTCTCTGCTATCAGCGAAGGTGATATTGAGTATTATGGAGGAGTTGAAGCAATTTATGAACTTCAATTCTATGGTGAAAACCCACCAAATGTCTTAGTCTTCAAATGTTATTGGTTCTAGCCGAGGGAGACTAGAAGGACTCATGAACATATAGGGCTAGTCGAAATCAAACAAAGCACCCATTTGGATGTTCCCGATGTCTATATTACGGCTCAACAGGCAACCCAAGTTTTCTATCTACCATGGACCTGTCAAAGTGATCCAAATCTAAGTGGTTGGGATGTCATTTATGAAGTGCCGCCACGTGTTAGACCACCTCCCCCAATGAATAGGATTATGAACCTCACATTAACCAAGACACATATAACGAAGGAGAATTCTTCCAAGAAATACGTCTTTCCAAAAACATTTGAAGAACCGCTCTACTCCACCCCAGAACATTGAAGTAGACAACGATAGTGAATCCGACTTCATCCCTGAGCCAGAACAAGAAGAGCCGGAACAAGAAGAAGTTACTATTGTAGATGACCTGTCAATGCTTGAACGATTACGTAAAGGAGGCCTTCCACATGTTGATGCATTTTTTGATGATGACGATGAGCACGCCACTGATAGTGATGATGATGATGCATTTAATGATCCCGGAGCATATATCGACGATTCGGAGTAATATTAGTAATGTGAGGTATTCAATTTTTTATTATGTTCATGATGATGATACACTTAAATTATATACATATTATTCATGTCAGGTATCCAAATTTTTTATGTTGTACTAATTTAATTTACTTTTTGTCATTGCAGGTGTTAACAGGATGGTGGGCAAGGGTCCAGAGCGCCCCGAGCCTCCTGCAAGCGCTACTTGGAGGGGTGGTTCCATTATTCCACTCTAGCCCCACCGGAGAGCGCTGCTAGACAGTATGCAGACAGCTACAGTGGGCGCTTCTTCTTCGGCTGGGAGAGGTCGGGGGAGGATGAAGAAGGCTGCTAGAGGTGGACGTGGCAGCGGGAGAGGTAGGAAGGCTTCTACGCCTTCCTCGCCGCCACCCTCAGCTGATTCACCCGACCACAGGACTGCTCCGTCTGACGTGGACCCATCTCGGACTCCGGTGCATGAGCCTCTGGTCGCCGATCCTTCACCCCACCAGACTCGGGAATCGATCCTTCGCCCCACCAGACTCGTGTCACCAATCCTTCGCCCCACGTGAGTCCGGTCCCAGAGTCTTCGTCCTAGAAGACTCCGATCCCAGAGTCTTCTTCCCACGAGACTCCGAAGGCTAGTGGCCCTACTGATGGTAGCGAGGACACCTTTCAAGATGATAGCTACAGCGACGACGAGCTGGTTGAGAAGGGCAAGAAGGTCTACAAGCGTGGCTGTACAAAGCTCCCGCCCGTGCCGACGACCCCCGACCAGAGGTGGTTGATTGCGCCTAAAGGGTTGAAGTAAGTGCATTTACTATTTTTTAACCTTTTGCCTGCATGTTCCTTCAAATTAATATCTAATGTGTTGGCCTTGTCATACTGCAGGGGCTAGGTACACCCCCATGGTGTCCGCAGGCCTAACCAGGTCCTTGGTGTGCTTTGCCGGTAGCACTTCCCTGGGTGGGTCACATTGCTCGGTGAGGGTCAGGTTCCACAGCTAGCACTAAGCTAGGAGCTGTACTCGGTTGCCCCGGCCCCGCTGGAGGAGATGGTCACCGGTGTCTTGTGCGAGACGGTGGCCGACATTGTTTTCCATTGGTTTTGGGTAATTTCTCCTTTATAGAATTAAAAACCAAGACTACCTAGTGATTATACTAATCAGTGTTGTCTTATTTGATTGCAGACTTTCTACAGGGTTTCAAAGGGAGAGCAGGAGGCCGTGTCTATGGTTGTCGAAACCGAGTGCAAGCGCCTACTTCAGAACTTACGGCACGAGGCTCGGGTGCAGGCCATTCGAGACTACTACGCCTCGAACGGTATTAGGAGGGCCAAGAAGAAGTGTCGCAACAAGTTTCTGAGTAAGGAGAAGTACATGCAGGTAATTACCTATTCTTAAGACCTTGAACTTAGTTTTCTTGATTTGATTCGTAGGCGTAGCGCTAAAATTTCTCTCGACTCACTTAGGTGCCCCTGAGAGGTATGTGGATAAGATGGACTGTTGGGAGGCGTTGGTGGATGCGTGGTGCTCTCCCCAATGGCTAGTCGAACACCATAGGGCCAAGGATAAGCGCAACCAAATGGAAGGTGTGCCACACCATCAAGG
The DNA here is from genome assembly GCF_003073215.2 of Triticum urartu. NCBI lineage: Eukaryota > Viridiplantae > Streptophyta > Magnoliopsida > Poales > Poaceae > Triticum > Triticum urartu. Next base: position 189,151,697 of record NC_053028.1, on the reverse strand, counting down.
GAGCTCCAACCTGTTTGAGTACGGGGATAACTAGGTATGTGGTTTGCTACATGATTCATGCAATTTCATTCTTCATGCTAGCATTTATCCCTTCCAAAATGACTTAATATGCTTAGTTAGTTAAAAAATGGCATAACTACCTTGGATAGTTCATTTATGAGATAATTAGCTCTAAAATGACATAATAACCTTAGATGGCTATATAAAATAACTAAATATGCTTTAGTTAGTTAAAAAATGGCATAACTACCTACTATAGCTAAATGATGACCTAAACTAATCTTAGCTAGTTCATTTATGACATATTTAGCTCTAAAATGACATAATAACCTTAGATAGCTCTATAAAATGACTTAATATGCTTTAGTTAGTGAAAAAATGGCATAACTACGTTAGATAGCTCAATCACGACCTAAACTAACTAGTTCATTCATGACATAATTAGCTCTAAAATGACATAATAACCTTAGATAGCTCTATAGAATGCCTAAATATGCTTTAGTTAGCTAAAAACTGGCATAACTACCTTGGATAGCTCAATAATGACATAATTAGCATACTTTGGTCAAAAATGGCATAATAATCTTGGTTACCTCAAAAATGACCTAAACTTAGCTTATTTTCCTCGAAAATGACATAATAACCTTACTTAGATCCAAAATGACCTATTTACATAGCACTATCGTTCTTCATGCTAGCTTGAGCCCTTAACTAATATTTTGTTCCTCTCTCTCATGCGCACCACCACAAGAAGCCTGTGCCAAATCTGTTCGACCTCTATGGCATGGCCCATATGGCCCCGTACAAGAAGGCCAAGCCATTCACGGAGTCTGACCTAGATCATCTAAAGAGTGAGGGAGTCCTGGATTAGGGGGTCTCTGGATAGCCGGACTATCTCCATTGGCTGGACTGTTAGACTATGAAGGTACAAGATTGAAGACTTCGTCTCATGTTCGGATGTGACTCTACTTGGTGTGGAAGTCAAGCTAGGCAATACGTATATGGATATCTCCTCCTTTGTAACCGACCTTGTGTAACCCTAACCCTCTCCGGTGTCTATATAAACCGAAGGGTTTTAGTCCGTAGGACATACAATTGCAACATACAATCATACCATAGGCTAGCTTCTAGGGTTTTAGACTCTCTGATCTCGTGGTAGATCTACTCTTGTAACACCCATATCTTCAGTATTAATCAAGAAGGACGTAGGGTTTTACCTCCATCAAGAGGGCCCGAACCTGGGTAAAACTTTGTGTCCCTTGCCTCCTGTTACCATCCGGCCTAGACGCACAGTTCGGGACCCCCTACCCGAGATCCATCGGTTTTGACACCGACATTGGTGCTTTCATTGAGAGTTCCTCTATGTCGTCGCAGTTAGGCTTGATGGCTCCTACTATCATCGATAGCGATGCGGTCCAGGGTGAGACTTTTCTCCCCGGACAGATCTTCGTATTCGGCGGCTTTGCACTGCGGGCTAATTCATTGGCCATCTGGAGCAGATTGAATGCTATGCCCCTGGCCATCAGGTCAGATTTGGAAGTTTGAATTACACGGCCAACATCCGTGGGGACTTGATCTTCGACGGATTCGAGCCACAGCCGGTGGCGCCCCACCGTCGCGATGGGTATGACCTACCTCTGCCACTGGACGGTACCCCAAAGGCCGCGCCCGCATCAGCTCCGACCCTTAGCTCAGAGCCAGCCGCACCAATCGAGGACGGGTGGCTAGACACCGCCTCAGGGGCTGCAGTCTCAACGGCGATCGAGCCGAACAACAGCATAAATCTTTGTGCAGCCCGTGACTCCAAGGTGCCCGACTCTCTTCTGGACCCCGAACCATCCGCGCCCCTGCCAATCGAATACGATTGGGCGCCGATCATGAAATTCACCGCCGCGGATATCTTTCAGCACTCGCCCTTCGGCGACATTCTGAATTCACTAAGGTCTCTCTCTTTGTCAGGAGAGCCCTGGCCGTATTATGGCCAACAGGATTGGGATGTGGACGACGAAGAAATTTGACGCCCACCCACCACGCACTTAATAGCCATTGTCGATGACTCAACCGACATGCTCGACTTCGACTCCGAAGACATCGACGGTATGGACAATGATGCGGGAGCCGAAGAGGAACCACCGCCCACAGGGCGCTGGACGTCCACTTCGTCATATGATGTATACATGGTGGACACACCAAAAGAAGATGACGAGGAACGGAAGGACGCACCAAAGGCTTATTCCCTCGAGAAGCAGTCAAAGCGGTGGCGCAAGCGCCGCCCCAAATCACGCCTCGCCAGAAATAACGATAACACAGACCCAGCGTTGGAGCAGGGCGAACCACTGCCGGACCACGACAATACGGAGAATCAAACCGAACAAACCAATTCTGTCAAAGATAATAGTCCGGACGACACAACGCCGGACAGGCACCCGGAGCAGCAGAATGCTCGTCAATGGCTTGTTGCCACCGCGAGGAGTCTGAAAAAGTAGCAGCAAAGGCTCAAGGCTGCACGGGACAGACTCCAAATCAGATGGAGTAAAGTACTCAACACAGCAGCGAAGTACGGCGACAATCGCCCCACCAAGAGCTACCCAAAGAGGAAGTTGCTACCTGAATTCGATGAGGAGGCCTCAGACCCCTCACAACCAAAAATCAAAACAGCCACCTAGCCGGATAGACGACCTCACGACCAACATAGAGCGGCAAACAATGCCACCCACAAGACAATACGCGATTCACGTGAGGGCTTGCACCAAAAGGACATCGCAATCAGATCCATCTATGGACCACGCAAGCGTGCCCCAGCATACGATATAACACAACAAACATCCGAACAACGCGGTACACCCAGATACAGGGGTGCCGCACAGCCCCTATGTTTCACCGATGAGGTGCTGGATCATGAATTTCCAGAGGGATTCAAACCTGTAACCATAGAGGCATACGACGGAACAACAGAACCTGGGGTCTGGATCGAGGACTATATCCTCCACATCCATATGGCTCGAGGAGATGATCTCCACGCCATGAAGTACTTACCACTCAAACTCAAAGGGCCAGCTCGTCATTGGCTTAAAGGCCTCTCCGAAAACTCCATTGGAAGCTGGGCAGAGCTCGAAGACACTTTTCGGGCAAACTTTCAAGGGACTTATGTCCGACCTCCGGATGCGGATGATTTGAGTCATCTAACTCAACAGCCCGGAGAGTCAGCCCGACAGCTTTGGAACATGTTTCTTACTAAAAAGAACCAAATTGTCGACTTCCCGGACGCCGAAGCCTTGGCAGCTTTTAAGCACAGCGTCCATGATGAATGGCTTGCCCGACTCCTCGGCCAAGAAAAACTGAGAACAATGGTAGCATTAACAAGCCTCATGACCCGCTTTTGCGTGGGTGAAGACAACTGGCTAGACCGATGCAGCTCCAGCGACCCCAGTACATCTGAAGTTAGAGATGGAAATGGGAAATCACGGCGCAACAGCAATAACAAATGCCGGAATAAAAGAGAAAACACAAAGAGCACGATAGTAAAAGCCAGATTCAAAAGCTCTCGGCCAGGTCAGCAAAAGCCGCCCCCTAAAGGCGCCAGAGACGAACTGTCCAGCCTAAACAAAATTCTGGACCAAATATGTCAGGTCCATAGCACCCCTGGCAAACCAGCCAATCATACCCACAGAGAATGTTGGGTCTTCAAGCAGTCCGGCAAGCTCAACGCCGTACACAAGGGGGAGGATACACCAAGAGAAGATGAGGATGAGCCTCTCAAGGAAGACACTGGGGAACAAAAGAAATTTCCACCAGAAGTCAAAACAGTAAACGTGTTACACGTGATCAATGGCAGAAACAAAACGGCACAACCAGAAAAATACGCCCGAAGGTCTATCACCGCGGAGTCCTACCACTGGTCGTCTCAATCGATCACTTTCGACCATCGTGATTACTCAGCAAGTGTCTGGCGTGCAGGATGGGCTACCCTGGTATTAGACCCAATAATTGACGGATACCACTTCACACGAGTCCTAATGGACGGTGGCAGCAGTCTAAACCTGATATACCAGGATACAATCCGCGAAATGGGGATAGACCCAACAAAAATTTGCCATAGCAATATTACCTTTAAAGGAGTAATGCCAGGCCCAGGGGCTGATTGCATGGGCTCCCTGCTACTAAAAGTTATATTCGGCTTCCCCGATAACTTCCGTAGCGAACATTTAACCTTCCACACCGCTCCGTTTCAAAGTGGCTATCAAGCACTACTCGGACGCGAAGCTTTCGCTCGCTTTAATGCAATACCACACTACGCTTCCCTCACACTCAAGATGCCCGGTCCATGTGGCATCATAACAGTGAATGGAAGTATTAAGCGATCTCTGCGCGCCGAAGAGCGTGCGGCTGCCTTGACAGCCGCACACTAAAAACGGCCTCACCAACTAAAGCATTTAGCAGGTCGTCACGACCTCGGACACGGTTAGACGAGTCCGGCGCATCCATACGCAATTTTTACCGGATCAATGATCACACCCCTATTACAAATACAAGGGGCTCAACATGCACAGACAAGCGGCAATTCTTACTTACCTTGAATTATACGTGATTTCTTTAAAAAACTATCTTTTTGCACGACAATTTTTTCACCTAAGCTCCTCTCTTTTATAGATAATCATCATGCTACACCCGTCCAGGATACGGCACAACGGAGACACAGGCGCAGACGTGCAGCAGGGACCCGCTCCAAGGATTGTTTTTAGATTAAGACCCTGCGTAAACCTTTTTTACTGTCTCTTGTTGATACATATCCACCGAATTCTCAGCACAGTTGAGAAGGATGCTGGCGTCTTGGCATGTAGCCACGTCAGAATAATGCATGTACCTGGACACAAGGGGCTTCTTACGAAGGGCACTATTTAGGCCCGGTTTGTACCATAAATACCGAATACCTTAGGGTGTGTTCGGCGTCACGAGTTTGGCCTTATATGCATCAGCTCCGAATCATTGTCTTTGGTCAAATGTTGGGTTTGCCCGGCTCCTGTGTTTTGGTGCCTTATGTTCCGCTTTACCGGCTAAGGTAGCACCAGGAGAACTACTGCGATTGTGCCCTGGTTCATCCGGACGAGCACCTCAGTAGAGAAAGCCGAAAACTGACTGTCATGATATAGCGTGAGACTGGTCAACCACTCGGTGACCTATCGGAATGTTAGAATTCCTCCACCTTAACGAAGGGCCGTTTCCCGGCCAGGCATGTACGCACCCCGCGATCGGGAGAGTGCGGATCCACTAGGGGCTATCTCGTAGCCCCACTGTCAAACTCCTATGGCTAAGTGAAAGTGTTAAAGCATTATAGTCCGGTTGCCTAGCTCGCTACGCTATCACCTCCTTAATAGAACCAAGACGTTGGGTTAAGTGTGAACACGCGTTTTTTGCGAACACCCCCGCATTCTATGCGCGGGGGTTGAAGCCGAGGGCTGCAATCTTTCAGGTTATACACATGTATACATAAACGGCCGCACAGGAGGCATCATACTACTTTCAGGCAGAAGTATAAAAATAACCTTATAAAAAACTCATAAAAGCATTGTTCTTACAATGAAACTACATATCACTCAAACATAATATTTTTCGAGCACTGGGCCTCTATCAAACGAGCACCCTCGAGAACCTCCTCGAAATAGTGCTCGACAGCCACCCGGCCTATGGCCGATCCCTGCGCCGCAACAGTGGTAGCGTCCATCTCCGCCCAGTACGCTTTAACATGGGCAAGGGCCATCCGCGAGCCTTCTATGCACGCCGACCTCTTCATCGCATTAATGCACGGCACCGCATCAAGGAACTGCTGCACTAAGCTGAAATAGTTGTTCGGCTTTGGTCTTTCCGGCCATAGCTGATCCACAACAGACCTCATGGCGAGTGCGGACAACCTATTTAGTTCGGCCCATTCGGCTAGCTGGTCAGTCAATGAAAGCGGACGCTCTGGAACGTGGAATTACGTCTAGAACATCTTGTCCACTTCATGATCTGTCTGACCTTGGAAGTACTTGGCCGCATCGGCAGCGCTCGCCGCCAAATCCATATACACATCTGCCGAACTCCACAGCCGATCCAGAGGGGCATACCGAGGATCTCCGAACTTCCTCTGTAACATGAAGGGTTTCCTAGCCGCAATATCCCCGGCTTCCCGCAACTCCTCCTTCGCTCTCATAGCAGAACGGGTGTCTTTGTCCGCCGCCGCGTCCTTCTCAAGGTCCGTTGCCTTCACTCGGTTTTCTTTTTCAAGGAACCGGCAACGGTCGGCAATGTCTTTTAATTCTACGGCCATCTTGGCCATCTTCTCCTGGCTCTCGCAATGTGCGGCCTTCTCGGCTTTCAACTCTTCGGCTGCCTTCAAAGCAGCCGCATTACTAATCCTCGCTTGTTCCTTGGCTCAGGAAAGTTCCGCCTGCAAGGCTTCCACGGTGGCAGCTCCATCTGCAGTCACAACATATTAAAGATACTGGCATTATGCTGCTCTTACTATGTGGCGTTCACCGGATAATAACACTTACCCTGTGCCTCGTCAAGCCACTTGTTAACAAGCTCGATGTCGGTGTCTGCCGCATCCAGTTGCTGTTTTAGTTGGGCAAACTCCCTAGTCCGGCTAGTCACCAGACCTTCCACCACCTGCACATAGAGGAAGTTTGGTTATTGCCTGGGAATATGATCCTCTGTTCGCCGCCGTTCTCGGTGACAACCAGAGTCTCAGGGGCTACTATCTACACAGGGCACACCTAACATGTGCAGTACTATCACATATTATCTCACATACCTCAAAGCCCGTCAATAGACTCATAAAGGCTTCATGTAATCCGCTTTCAGCGGACGAGATTCTCTCCATCACCGTACCCATCAGCGTACGGTGCTCTTCTAAGATGGCCGCTCACCCCACCAACTCCCTCAGAACGTCTGACCGCACACCAGACGGTGCCGGACTCTTTCGTATGCTCTCTTCGGGAGCCGGACACTAGGGACTTTGGGGGTCTACGGGATTATCTTCTGGCCTCACCGGATACAGAGAGGCCCTCCGCGACGACACTTCGGGGTCGCCCGCTTCTGGAGTGGAGTAGTTCGGGGGAGGCGTTTCGCTCTCCATCATCTCTGGAAGAAGATCCCCCGAAGACGAGCTCATTTGAGAGGGGCTGAGGCCCGAACTGTAAGATAGATGCGGTGGTTATTTTCTCAGAGGAAAAAGATAGCATACCCTTACTATTAAAATATTTTGGATCACTTACGACTCGTTGGAGGGCTGACCCCCCCCCCCCCCCCCCCCCCCGCGGACTCTGTGCGGCAAAAGCACCCCAAGGCAGGACCCTCACTGGGAGACCTCTTCTCTTGTTTGGAGGCTTCGGCTTCCGGATCCTCGGAAGCAGTCCTTTTCTTCCCCTCCCCCCCCATCCTCCTTCGTGGAGATGCTCGTTCCCTCGGTTGGAGCGGATAGCGATGGGGGCCAGCGTCCGCCCGTATTATCTCCCTCGGTATCTTCCTTCAAGGGCTCCGGGCAAGGTGCGACCTCGAGCATCTTCTCCAATACTGGATTTTCCAAACCCTCAGGAAGGGGGGCCAAACACCGAATCATCTTCGCCTTTGATTGCCAGTCCCGGTCAAAAAGCAAACTCTCAGAAATAACTTTGAATAAAAGACAACGTGTTCGGCTAGAGGATTTCTTACTTGTTCGGCGGCGCGGTTACTGCTCAGGCCCACGTCCTCAGTGATATCCGGACATTCCACTTGCGGTCCGAAGAATGACTTGTACATCTCCTCGTGCGTCAGGCCGAGGAAACTTCGAATGGCACGTGGTCCCTCTGGCACTACTAGGAAAAGGGCTATGGATGGAAATGACACTAATGGCGCACCAGACATGTGGTGCACCATTAGTATATACTAATGGCGCACCATGTGGAGATGCGCCATTAGTGTGGAAGACACTAATGGCGCACCAGGCACACGGTGTGCCACTAGTAACAAAATGTTTTTTTCATTTTTCAAACATACTAATGGCGCATCCGGGCAGAGTGCGCCATTAGTAGTTAGAACTACTAATGGCGCACCATCCATAGAGTGCGCCACTACTGTATTTTTTTTACTTTTTTGCAAAACTACTAATGGCGCACCGTTGCATAGTGCGCCATTACTAGTTTAAACTAGTAATGGCGCACTGTGCCACGGTGCGCCATTAGTATAAAAATAATAAAAACATTCTAATTAAAAAATAATAAAAAAACATTCTAATGGCGCACCGCTCGGGGGTGCGCCATTAGTAATCTTCCCCCTAGCTCCAACTCGCCCGACCCCTTCGTCCTTCCCTCTTGCCAGACCCAGTCCCCCCTCCCCCCCCCGCGCGCTGCCCCGACCCACGATGCCGCCGCCCCTACGTGCGCCGCCGCCCCCGCGCCCCCACCATTGCAGCTCCGCCATTGCCGACGCCTCCGCGACCTCGCCGTCGCTGACAGCCTCCCCGTGTCGGCCCCTCGCCGTCTTCCTCTTCGACTACGAGGACCCGGACGATCTCGGACGCCCTCGAGCCATCCCTTCGACGCCACCGCCGCTGCAGACCCCGACCCCGACCCCTCCGGTGACCGGCCGCGCCCGCCCAGGTACCTCTCCTCCTTCCTCCTTCCTCCCTCTCCACCCTTCCTCCCCATTCCATCCCTCCCTCCCCTCGACCGTGTCTTGTGTCTCAACACTTCAAGTTTGTGCACTAGGTTTAGACAGAGAGTAATGCCTAGGTTCAATTAGGTTCAGTAGTGCCATTTGTTCATAGGTTCAATTAGGTTTGTGCACTAGGTTTAGACAGACAGTAATGCCTAGGTTCAATTAGGTTTAGATAGACAGACAATAATGACTGTGTTCCTAGGTTTAGACAGACAATGTCTTTCATGCCATTTGTTCAACATCAGACATCATTTGTCATTTGCCACATGTTCAGTTCAGTAGAGATGCAATGCTAGTAATTCGTTCCTTTTCTTCAAAAATTGACATATGGAAGTAATCTGTTAATCTGAATTTTGTTACTGATGATGACATGCGATTTGTGCACTGTAGTTTGTTAATCTGGACAACTCAGTAGCTAATGCATTCAGTTAACCAAAGTTTAGTTCTTGTGTATTGTAATTTGTTAATCTGTTACTCCATTTGTTACTGAATTTTTCTCTTGGGGTTTAGTAGTGAGATAGAACATGCATGGTCCATCATTCAGTTGGAGTATTGCCTAGGTTCAATTAGGTTCAGTAGTGCTACTAGGTTTAATATCGTTGCTCCTGTGCTATACTTTGACAGCCTGGAGTGCATTACGGAGTAGTAGCCAATTAGGTTCAGCAATTAATTGATGGTTTGATACATGATACATTTCATGCACAGGGTGCTAGAGCTGCACTTAACTTGCTAAAATCATCCCCTTGTTCTTACTGGTTATAGAAATTCATTGCTTGTCCTATGTTTTCTGTCAGGGTATTGTTCAGGAAGCTTGCTTGAGTTTGTGTCCTTTAATTTGTAAATGTGCAGTTCTAGCCACATTTAGGATAAGTTGTTGTATATATTGTCATAAAGTTCAGCAATAACAGGGCATCAACAGTGCTACTCTAGTATCTAGTTGGGGAGGGACAAATGGATAGGGAATTACTTGTGATGCCTCTGAATTACTTGTGATCACATTGAGAAAGACTTGTAAAGATGATGATCATCTTTTACAGAAAACAATTTCTGTAAATACGTCAGGAACTTTGCTAGTTTTCTGGGTTTTGTCTTCGACCATCGTGTCGTGATGAATTTGTAGGTACCCCGAGAGGCCCTTGAGTTTGCTGGAATGTCAATTAACTTCTGTTCCGGCAAATTCGGGTACTCCATATGTCCTATTTTCAGCAAAGGTCATGCTGAAATTTTCAATGAATTTTGGCATGACTTTGCTAAAAATAGGACATATGGGGTACTTGTGACTAATGCATGGGCCGGGGTATCTTAGTACTTAATTAAGTAGGATCAACTGCCCCTTTATTCTTGCTGCATTAAACCATAGGTTTTAGGGTGCCTCGGTGTCGATAAGAACCTAAATGATGAAAGCTTAGGCTTTTAGGGTGCCTTGGCGTCGACAAACCCTAAATGATAAAACCTTGGCTTTTAGGGTGCCTCGGTGTCGATAAGAACCTAAATGATGAAAGCTTAGGCTTTTAGGGTGCCTCGGCGTCGACAAACCCTAAATGATAAAAGCTTAGCTTTTAGGATGCCTCGGTGTCGACAAACCCTAAATGATGTAGTTTTGAATTATGAACGTAGGATATGTCGTCATCGGACGACGAAAGTCTCCCGGGAGAGTGCGACTGGTGCCACGAAGATCGAGGTCTATGCGACATGCCTCACCTGGACGATGATCGGTGCTTCAGCATTAAGCTTGAGGAGACCTTCGAAGTTGAAACGGTAGACAACGACGACAAGTGTTATTTTCATAATTAAGCATGACTTCAACTATTTCAACGTGTAATTTTCATCTTTTACAATTCGAGTATAGCTTATCCCATGCCATGCAAGACGCTATGTCTTGGAGAGGATGAATTTTGAAGACCATGAAATTTCTGAAACAAAGAAAATTCACCTAAGGACTCATCACGATGTGGACTTTGAAGTAAATCTATATAATTCTGAGAGCGTAACCCATTTTGGTTGCAAAAATTGGGAAGCATTTTGCAAGATGTATGGTTTTGATGAGGGTATGCTTATCACCATGGATCTTGGTAATCCTGACATCAACCAAGACAATATGGACATTTGGGTCCTTGTTGATACGCCTCCAGTTCTACCACTATGTGAGTTTCTCAAACATAGTTATTAGCTAATTTATATTGTTTATTTCAAAATAGTTGATAGCTTATTTCCATTGACAGCTTATTTTTATTGTTCAAAGAATGTGCGGGAGATGGTAGACAAAACCCACTACACTGATGGCTCCGAATTAACAACTTACAAGGAGAAAATCATCTGGTCGGATTTTGTACTGACATTGAGAATTACAATATCCACAATCAAACTCCTCAACATTATGGTAAATACGTGCCACTAGTGCATGTGTTCAACTACGGTAACTACCATGGAGATACCCTGGTAAGATTTTTTACTATTACGACATCCGTGCATCTTTTGCATACTTCTAAAACTAGTACATCATTGCTAACTATGAAGTTATTACTATATTTTTCAACAGATAATCCCAGAGAATTGTGTGCCTCATATGATGTATCAGAAAGGTAGTGTTAATGTTTTGAACATACAACCAGGTCGTCCTACGAATCTCAACTGTCCATACGAGATTTCTAAAAGAAGTGGAGACATGAAAATCAAAGGATGGAAAAAATGTATGGACAGTCGTAAGGAGCTTCCTGGAAGCAAAAGGAAGCGAAGCAAAAGAATTGGAGACAGGATGTTCTCCATTCTCCATAATGGAGAGTCAGGGTCTATATTGTTTTATGCTATTTTAGCTTAAATAGGGTATTTAGGTCCTGCCTAATACTGATGATCATGTGCTAAGAACAATTAAGTAGGGTTGGTTCGATGACTATCAAGATGATGATCGTATGACTTGTTATTAATAACGAGTAGAAGTTGTATGATGATGATTAGTAGGACTTGTTAGGATTAGTATTACTTTCGACAAACTCGATACTCGCGGTCTGGAGACTTGTAATGTTTTATCTTTGTTCGGTCTTTTGAATTCGGAGACTAATATGATGAATTGTATTTGAAGACTAATCTTCTATTGTATTCGATGAATCTGCTGTTGCTGTGTGCTACTGTCTATATTCTGTAAAATAATATATTTTGTAACCTGTGCAAAAATCAGAAAAGTAAAAAAAATAAAACCTAATATTCATACTAATGGCGCATCACTACAGAGTGCACCATTAGTATGCCAAAGTATACTAATGGCGCATCACCAAACAGTGCGCCATTAGTATGCCAAGTATACTAATGGCGCATCCATCCGCAGTGCGCCATTAGTGTGCCAAAGCACATGATTAAATATGGCCCCTGGGAGGCATACTAATGGCGCATGGTGTTATATACTAATGGCGCACCAGTGGTGTGCCATTAGTAATAAATACTAGTGGCGTGATACTAATGGTGCACCAGAGATGCGCCATTAGTAGGCAAAACTGGTGCGCCATTAGTAGGCCTTTTCCTAGTAGTGTGGGTTGAACTCCCGCAAGCACAGGGGCCGGCGTTTGCAAGGCTGGACTTGACGAACTAGCATAACTTGTATTACCGCAACCAAATTAAAATCTCCCTCGAAGAGATCTTGGATGCGGCTTTGCAGTATAGGCACGTCCTTTGCTAATCCATGACATCAGTTGTGGTGGGGGGCCCGGCGGAAAGCGGGGGCAACCGCCCACTTGGCACTTCTGGGAGCCGTGACGTAAAACCACTCCCGTTGCCATAATTCGGACACCTCTGGAAAGGAACCTTTTGGCCATGGAGCTCCTACCATCTTGCCTATTGATGCACCTCCGCACGCTGCATGTTACCCCTCGATCATCTTCGGTTGTACTTCAAAGGTCTTGAGCCACAGGCCGAAGTGAGGGGTTACACGGAGGATGGCCTCACACACGACAATAAATGTCGTGATATGGAGAAAGGAGTCCGGAGCTAGATCATGGAAATCTAGCCCGTAATAGAACATCAAGCCCCTGACGAAAGGATCCAGAGTGAGGCCTAGACCTCGGAGGAAGTGGGAGACGAACACAATGTTCTCGTTGGGTTCGGGAGTAGGGACGACCTGCCCTCGAGAAGGCAGCCGATGCGAAACCTCGGCGGTCAGGTATCTGGCCTCCCTCAACTTCTTAATGTCCTCTTCCGTCACGGAGGAGGGCATCCATCGGCCTTCAAGGCTGGATCCGGACATGATTGAAGATCCGGAGCACCTAAACTGGGCTTTGGGTGTTAGAACTCGAGGTAGAGGAAGGGTTCGATTGAGAACGAGAGAGAAAAAGCAAAACCCCCGTCCCTTTATAAAGAGGGTGAATATCAAGCGTCTTCTCCGTAGCCGTTTAGGACTTGCCTATAATCTAGGAGTCCCAGACACGGTTGGGTTACCCATGATCATATTAATGAGAATCCCGTAATTGAGGGAACACGATCTCCGCTTCGGTAAGACGTGTCACGAAACCGCCTCGCGTTATGTGTGGAGCTGGTTAAAAGAAACGGTTCGAATAATCACTGGGCCATGACGTAACGTAATGCTTCCAAAACAAGCCAGCAAATTAGATTTGCGAAAGCGTTATTCTCTTTGCGGTGGAATGTGGAATTTATTTTGCAGGGTCGGTCACTATCCTCGTATTCGACTTCTTCTGTGATGTATTCGGAGAAGGAACCCGCCTTGCAATGCCGAAGACAACTGCGTGCCGGACTCATCATCATTGAAGCCTGGTTCAGGGGCTACCGAGGGAGTCCTGGATTAGGGGGTCTCCGGACAGCCGGACTATCTCCATTGGCCGGACTGTTAGACTATGAAGATACAAGATTGAAGACTTCGTCTCGTGTCCGGATGGGACTCTACTTGGCATGGAAGGCAAGCTAGGCAATACGTATATGGATATCTCCTCCTTTGTAACCGACCTTGTGTAACCCTAACCCTCTCCGGTGTCTATATAAAGGGAAGGGTTTTAGTCCGTAGGACATACAATCACAACATACAGTCATACCATAGGCTAGCTTCTAGGGTTTTAGCCTCTCTGATCTCGTGGTAGATCTACTCTTGTAACACCCATATCTTCAATATTAATGAAGAAGGACGTAGGGTTTTACATCCATCAAGAGGGCCCGAACCTGGGTAAAACTTCGTGTCCCTTGCCTCCTGTTACCATCCGGCCTAGACGCACAGTTTGGGACCCCCTACCCGAGATCCGCCGGTTTTGACACCGACAGAGAGCTTCACCAACATCTCCTCCCACCACAAGCTTGTGAAGTACAGAGAAGAGGGGAAGGCGAGGAAAGGGGAGGACTTTAACCCGAGCCAGGATCCTTTTGATACAGAGCTGGTGATGATATCTGGTGGCGGGAGGTCCCATGGCTCCGTAGCCATTGGTGATGAACTAATACATTGTCCTAGGACTCTCCCGTAGATCAAGAAGCGCCAGAGTAGCTCTGATCCTGAGATAACGCCTCATGCACGGCCCGCGGAGCTCGCCATGGTGGTTAGTTATATGGACTCTCTCACCTTTCCTCCATTACATTGTGTGTGTGTATCCGTCGGTAATTACAATGGCATAATTACAATGCTAACGAGGAGTGGTGTGTTGCAGGCATTGGTTGAGAAAGAGAGATTGAACATCCATGCGCTTTTGGAGGAGGCAAAAAGGGAGGTGGCAGAGAGGGAGAGAGAGTTGGAGGAGAGGACGGCTAAGCTGTTGGAGGAGGAGAGGAACCAGAACGAGGCGTCTAACCGGGCCCTATACGAGCTCATCGTGGTACGTTTCTCGTGCATATTAGTCCAATCATGCACGTAATGTTCGCATTACTAACTAATATGACTGACTTGTGAGAACCAAATGTGCAGACCATGTGCGAGAAAAACGGTCAGCCCCCTCCGCTGATGCCCCAGATTGCTCCGACGACCACGGTGAGTTTGATTTGAATTGTAGTTAGTTACTAGTATTCACATTTCAGTTTGCATCATGCTAACAAGACATTATTGGAAATGATCTTTGGTGCAGCATGGCTCCCGACAAGCATCGACCAATCCTTTTGCGTCTGCCAATGGCGGAACCCCAACCGGTCCTTCACCTCCGTCTGCCACTGGCGCAGCCTCGACCATTCCTACACCTCCATGATAATAGTATTTTTCTTCCTATTTAGCCTGTTTAGTCCATTTTTGACATAATTTAGCCTATTTAGTCCACAAATGACATAATAAGATGAAGAAAATCAAGGAGGAGGAAGTAAAGAAGGAATAGGAAGAAAAGAAGAAGAAGAAGTTCTTCTTTTTCTTCTTCTTCTTCTTCTTCTTCTTCTTCTTATTTTCCTCCTCTTACTTGTTTTTATTCGTAAATGGCATAATAACCTTGCTAACCTCATAAATGTCATATACTTTCCTTGTTGTCCTCTAAAATGACACAATAAGCTTAGTTAGGTTAAAAATGGCATAATTAGCTAGGTTAGCTAAAAATGACCAAGTTTAGCTAGGCTAGCTCCAATATGATCCATTTAACCTATGTTAGCTCCAAAATGACCTATTTGCCTAGCTTAGCTCTAAATTGACCTACACACTTAGCATTTTTACCTACCTTAGCCCAAAAATGACATTTTTGCCTACATTAGTTAGAAAAGAAGAAGATAAATAATAGGAGAGGAGAGAAAGAAAGAGAAGATAAATTCTTCTTCTTCTTCTTGTTTTCCCCCCTCTTCCTTTTCTTCTAGCTAGTCTTCTTCTTCTTCTAACTTCCATCTTTCCCAATTTGCAGATTTGCTTTACATGAGGAAGCTTGGATTCATGGAGTGTACTATTCTTCTGGTGCTTCCTTGTTGTTTATAAAAACTTGTTTGGACATGTATGTCTATATGGATATGTTGTTGGAAAATTGTTAGTGGTTATCTATATATATATGGATATGTTGGACTTTGTTGCACTATGTTGTTGGATATATATGTTTGATTTGATGAAATATGTTGTTGGACATGTTGTTATATGTTGGATATGTATGCACGTATATCTGTGTGTGAAATCCTATCAAATTAAATGGATTCAAATAAAAACAAGGGATATATAGCCTCTTTGCCGTGTGCTAGTGGATGGCAAAAGCTTTACCATCTTCTAGCAGACGGCAAAGAGGACACGTGGCAGCTACCTGTAGAAACTGGGAACACTTGCTGCCTATTTGATCACTTTGCCGTCTGACAGCAGATGGCAAAGATTTTCTTTGCCGTCTGCTGGCAGACGGCAAAGTGACCAAATAGGACTGGCAAACAGGGCCAGCTATGCCATCCGCTAGTAGACGACAAAGATTCAAACATCTTTGCGGTCAGCCGGCGGACGACATAGCTGGCCATGTGGCAGCTTCTCAGTGCTGGCCGAGCTGAGCTATTTGCCGTCTGTCAGCAGACGGGAAAGAGCTTTGCCTCTTTGCCGTCCGCTGGCGAACGGCAAAGAGCACCGTTAACCCCCTAACGGCTCTCACCCCACCCCACTGCCATCCATGATTTTTGCCGTCTGCTGGCCTTCGACGGTGGACGACACAATCCTTTACCGTCCATTTCTAAGAAGCATACAGCAAAGAAGGCCTTTTCTGGCACTCGTTCAGACAAACAGTTTGTCGTCCGCTGGCTGACGGCAAAGGATTTTGCTGTCCGCTATGTATGCCTTTGCCGTCCGCCAAGGCAGACGGCAAAGAAGCTGATTCCAGTAGTGCATGATGTAGACAAGATCTATCTATGTAGAGATAGACCGCATCGTTTTATCCTTAGTAGCAACGATACATACGTGTCGGTTCCCCTTCTATCACCGGGATCAAGCACCGTAAGATCGAACCCACTACCAAGCACCTCTTCCCATTGCAAGATAAATAGATCAAGTTGGCCAAACAAAACCCAAATATTGGAGAAGAAATATGAGGCTATAAGCAATCACGCATAAAAGAGATCAAAGAAACACAAATACTTTCATGGATATAAAAAGATAGATCTGATCATGAACTCAAAGTTCATTGATCCCAACAAACACACCGCAAAAGAGTTACATCATATGGATCTCCAAGAGACCATTGTATTGAGAATCCAGAGAGATAAATGAAGCCATCTAGCTACTAATTACTGTGGACCCGAAGGTTTACAAAGAACTACTCACGCATCATCGGAGAGGCACCAATGGTGGTGGTGAACCCCATCTGAGATGGTGTCTAGATTGGATCTGGTGGTTCTGGACTCTACGGCGGCTGGATCAATATTTCATCGATACCCCTAGGGTTTCTATAATATTGGGGTATTTATAGAGCAAAGAGGCAGTCCGGGGGGCACCCGAGGTGGGCACAACCCACCAGGGCACGCCTGGGCCTCCTAGCGCGCCCTAGTGGGTTGTGCCTGCAGGGGAACGCGGTATTTCAAAAAATTTACCTACGATTACGCAAGATATATCTAGGAGATGCATAGTAACGAGAGGGGAGAGTGTGTCTACGTACCCTTGTAGACTGAAAGCGGAAGCGTTTAGTAACGTGGTTGATGTAGTCGAACGTCTTCGCGATCCAACGGATCCAAGTACCGAATGCATGGCACCACCGCGATCAGCATACGTTCAGCTCGATGACGTCCCTTGAAATCTTGATCCAGTTGAGGCCGAGGGAGAGTTCCTTCAGCACGACGGTGTGGTGACAGCAATGATGAAGTTAAGGACGCAGGGCTTTGCCTAAGCACTACAACGATATTACCGAGGTGTGTAACTGTGGAGGGGGCACCGCACACGGCTAAAAGATCAACTTGTGTGTCTTTGGGCTGCCCCCTCCCCACGTATATAAAGGGGGGCAGAGAGGAGGCCGGCCCTAGAAGGGGGCGCACCGTGGGGGGAGTTCTACTTGGACACCTAGTCCAAGTAGGATTCGCCCCCCTTTCCTAGTGCAAGTAGGAGAAGAAGGGAAAGAGGAGAGAAGAGAAGGAAGGAGGGGGGCTCCGCCCCCTCCCCTTGTCCAATTCAGACAGGGCAAGGGGGGCGCCACCTCTGGCCGGCCCTCTCTCTTCTCCACTAAGGCCCATTGTGGCCCATTAATCCCTCGGGGGGTTCCGGTAACACCCCGGTACTCAAGAAAATGTCCGAACCTATCTGAAACCATTCCGATGTTCAAACATAACCTTCCAATATATCAATCTTTATGTCTCCACCATTTCAAGACTCCTTGTCATGTCTGTGATCTCATACGGGACTCTGAACAAACTTCGGTTCATCAAAACATGAAATTCATAATACAAATCGTCATCGAACGTTGAGCGTGCGGACCCTACATATTTGAGAACTATGTAGACATGACCGAGACATATCTCCGATCAATAACCAGTAGCGGAACCTGGGTTCTCATATTGGCTCCTACATATTCTACGAAGATCTTTATCGATCAAACCGCATAACAACATACGTTGTTCCCTTTGTCATCGGTATGTTACTTGCTCGAGATTCGATCATCGGTATCATCGTACCTAGTTCAATCCCGTCACCAGCAAGTCTCTTTACTCGTGCCGTAATGTATCATCCCGTGGCTAACTCATTAGACACATTGCTTGCAAGGATGATAGTGATGTGCATTACCGAGAGGGCCCAGAGATACCTCTCCGATACACGGAGCGACAAATCCTAATCTTGATCTATGCCAACTCAACAAACACCGTCGGAGACATCTGTAGAGCATCTTTATAATCACCCAGTTACGTTGTGACGTTTGATAGCACACAAGGTGTTCCTCCAGTATTCGGGAGTTGCATAATCTCATAGTCCGAGGAACATGTATAAGTCATGAAGAAAGCAATAGAAGAAAATCTAAACGATCATTATGCTAAGCTAATGGATGGGTCTTGTCCATCACATCATTCTCTATTGATGTGATCCTGTTCATCAAATGACAACACATGTCTATGGCTAGGAAACTTAACCATCTTTGATTAACGAGCTAGTCTAGTAGAGGCATAATAGGGACACCCTGTTTGTCTATGTACTCACACATGTACTAAGTTTCTGGTTAATACAATTCTAGCGTGAATAATAAACATTTATCATTATATAAGGAAATATAAATAACAACTTTATTATTGCCTCTAGGGCATATTTCCTTTAGTCTCCCACTTGCAGTAGAGTCAATAATCTAGATTACATAGTAATGATTCTAACACCCATGGAGTCTTGGTGCTGATCATGTTTTTCTCGTGAGAGAGGCTTAGTCAATGGGTCTGCAACATTCAGATCCGTATGTATCTTGCAAATCTCTTTGTTTCCCTCCTTGACTTGATCGCAGATGGAATTGAAGCGTCTCTTTATGTGTTTGGTTCTCTTCTGAAATCTGGATTCCTTTGCCTAGGCAATTGCACCAATATTGTCAGAAAAGATTTTCATTGGACCCGATGCACTAGGTATTACACCTAGATCGGATATGAACTCCTTCATAGAGACTCCTACATTTGCTGCTTCCAAAGCAGCTATGTACTCCACTTCACACGCAGACCCCGCCACGACGCTCCGCTTAGAACTCCACAAACTGACAGCTCCACCACTCAATAAAAATACGTATCCGGTTTGTGACTTAGTCATCCAGATCAGTGTCAAAGCTTGCATCGACGTAACCATTTACGATGAGCTCTTTGTCACCTCATAAACGAGAAACATATCCTTAGTCCTTTTCAGGTATTTGAGGATGTTCTTTACCATTGTCCAGTGATCCACTCCCGGATTACTTTGGTACCTCCATGCTAAACTAACAGCAAGGCACACATCAGGTGTGGTACACAGCATTGCATACATGATAGAACCTATGGCTGAGGCATAGGTAATGACTTTCATTTTCTCTCTATCTTCTGCAGTGGTCGGGCATTGAGTCTGACTCAACTTCACACCTTGTAACACAGGAAAAAACCCTTTCTTTGCCTGATCCATTTTGAACTTCTTCAAAACTTTATCAAGGTATGTGCTTTGTGAAAGTCCAATTAAGCGTTTTGATCTATCTCTATAGATATTGATGCCTAATATATAAGCCGCTTCACCGAGGTATTTCATTGAAAAATTCTTATTCAAGTATCCTTTGATGCTATCCAGAAATTTAGTATCATTTCCGAGCAACAATATGTCATCCACATATAATATTAGAAATGCTACAGAGCTCCCACTCACTTTCTTGTAAATACAGGCTTCTCCAAAAGTCTATATAAAACTATATGCTTTGATGACACTATCAAACCATATATTCCAACTTCGAGAGGCTTGCACCAGTCCATAAATGGATCGCTGAAGCTTGCACACTTTGTTAGCACCTTTTGGATCGACAAAACCTTCTGGTTGCATCATATACAACTCTTCTTTAAGATATCCATTAAGGAATGCAATTTTGACATCCATTTGCCAAATTTCATAATCATAAAATGCGGCAATTTCTAACATGATTCGGACAGACTTAAGCATCGCTACAGGTGAGATGGTCTCATCGTAGTCAACTCCTTGAACTTGTCGAAAACCTTCGCAACTAGTCGAGCTTTGTAGACAGTAACATTACCGTCAGCATCAGTCTTCTTCTTGAAGATCCATTTATTCTCTATTGCTTGTCGATCATCGGGCAAGTCAACCGAAGTCCATACTTTGTTCTCATACATGGATCCCATCTCAGATTTCATGGCCTCAAGCCATTTCGTGGAATCTGGGCTCATCATCACTTCCTCATAGTTTGTAGGTTCGTCATGGTCAAGTAATATGACGTCCAGAACAAGATTACCGTACCACTCTGGTGCGGATCTTACTCTGGTTGACCTACGAGGTTCCGTAGTAACTTGATCAGAAGTTTCATGATCATCATCATTAGCTTCCTCACTAATTGTTGTAGGAATCACTGGAACTGATTTCTGTGATGAACTACTTTCCAATAAGGGAGAAGGTACAATTACCTCAGCAAGTTCTATTTTCCTCCCACTCACTTCTTTTGAGAGAAACTCCTTCTCTAGAAAGGATCCATTCTTAGCAATGAATATCTTGCCTTCAGATCTGTGATAGAAGGTGTACCCAACGGTCTCCTTTGGGTATCCTGTGAAGACACATTTCTCCGATTTGGGTTCAAGCTTATTAGGTTGAAGCTTTTTCACATAAGCATAGCAGCCCCAAACTTTAAGAAATGACAACTTGGGTTTCTTGCCAGACCACTGTTCATATGGTGTCGTCTCAATGGATTTAGATGGTGCCCTATTTAATGTGAATGCAGCCGTCTCTGATGTGTATGCAGCCGTCTCTAAAGCATAACCCCAAAATGATAGCGGTAAATCAGTAAGAGACATCATAGATCGCACCATATCTAATAAAGTATGATTACAAGTTTGGACACACCATTACACTGTGGTGTTCCATGTGGCGTAAGCTGTGAAACTATTCCACATTGTTTCAAATGAAGACCAAACTCGTAACTCAAATATTCACCTCTACGATCAGATCGTAGAAACTTTATTTTCTTGTTATGATGATTTTCCACTTCACTCTGAAATTCTTTGAACTTTTCAAATGTTTCAAACTTATGTTTCTTCAAGTAGATATACCCATATCTGCTCAAATCATCTGTGAAGGTCAGAAAATGATGATACCCGCCGCGAGCATCAACACTCATCGGACCGCATACATCAGTATGTATTATTTCCAATAAGTCCGTTGCTCGCTCCATTGTTCCGGAGAACGGATTCTTAGTCATCTTGCCCATGAGGCATGGTTCGCAAGCATCAAGTGATTCATAATCAAGTGATTCCAAAAGCCCGTCAGCATGGAGTTTCTTCATGCGCTTTACACCAATATGACCTAAACGGCAGTGCCACAAATAAGTTGCACTATCATTATTAAACTTGTATCTTTTGGGTTCAATACTATGAATATGTGTATCACCACTAGTAGAAAAAGGGACTAATGTGAAGCACATTAGTCCCGGTTTGAAACAAAACCGACAATAATGTGTCCATTAGTGCCGGTTCCAATGGCTAGGCGGGCAGAGCTAATTAGTACCGGTTCGTGCCGAACCTTTAGTACCGGTTAGTTCCACGAACCAGTACTAAAGATGCTGTGACAGGCCGTGGCCAGACTGGGGCCCCACCAGCACCTTCAGTACCGGTTCGTGGCATGAACCGGTACTAGAGCTTTTTATTTGTTTCATTTTGCAACTGTTTTTAGTCCCACCTCGCCAAGAGAGAGGCACTCGCAGCGGTTTATAAGCCCTGAGTGCAGAGACGATGAAGGACATGCGCAATGCTCACCTGCACATGTTGCTTAGCTTCAAGCCTTGAGGAAGTGGTGTAGACCGCACAGAGCTATAAGGGTTTCAGGCGAAAACTACACATAGCTCCGTTACACTATGTCCTCAAGGCCTGAAGATAATCAATGTGCAGGTGAGCATTACGCCTCTCTTTCATTTTTAATAACTTATTTTAACTCTGGATTTTTGTGCCTTAATTTGCCATTTTTGATGCATTTACTGATTTGTTTTGAGCTAAATGACCCTGAAATTGAAAAGCACTACAAAATGAACTCTGAACAGGTTGAAACTTGGCATGGTATCATCATTTCACCCGCATAGCATGTGCGAAAAAGTAGAGAGGGTTATGGCAAAAACTGGACGCACTTCATGTTCAAACTGGACAATCTCTTTCGAAGTATCATGGTTTCGAACGGAAACTCATCTGTTACACCGGTTATTCAAAATTTTAATAACTTAGTACAACTCCAGATGTATTACCAATTTGAATATAATGATAAAATACACTAATATTAAACATAAGAAAAAAAAATCACTGAAAAAACTATTTTTAAAGTTAAGTTATTCACAAACTAGAGATTCACACAAATTTGAAATAATTCAAACTTTTTGTACCTAAAGCAAAAATATTCACAAATAAACTCTAAATACAGCAAAAAACTACTCAGAAATAAATAGAAGAAAATATATAAAGCAGAAAAGGAAAAAACTACATAAAAAAATTATTTCCGTGCCGCCCAGTGGGCCTGCTCGGCCTTGGGCGTGGTTTTGCAGGCCCATAAGGCCCAGCAGGCTCACAGGCCAGCGCGACAAAGTTAGGCCCAGAAGCCTGCTTTAGAGAGGAGCTCGAAGGAGCAGCCGCGGCTGGGTTTATAAACCATTGCGGTTGCCCGTCGCTCGGCGAGGTGGGACTAAACTTTGTGCACCGCGGAACGGGAGCGCACCCTCTTTAGTACCGGTTCCTGGCTCCAACTGGTACTAAAGGGCGGGTCTTTATTACCGGTTGGAGCCATGACCCGGTACTAAAGAGGGTGCGTTTCCCGCTGCTCGGGCTACCAAATTTGACCTTTAGTACCGGTTAGTTGCTCCAACCGATACTAAAGGCCTCCCCTATATAAATATCACTTATGAAAATTTCAGTTAGTTCATCTGTTCATCTGTTCGCCGCGCCCATCCTTGCGCCGCCCCCATCGCCGTCGTCACCGCCCCGGCCCGTCCCCGTCGCTTCGCATCGCCAGTCGTCGCCCCGCTGTAAGATCGACCACGCGCCCCGACCGGCCCCCTGCCGCTCGCCGGCGGCCTCTGTGCACATGCACACACATACACAAGTAAACACACACACAAGTAATTAACACACACACACAGACATATTTTTCTTAATGATTTTTTCTATTTTCTGTTTTTTAGTTTATTATACTTTTAGTTTATATAAATGTTAGATTATATACATATATATATAAATGTTAGACATTAATGTCAAATGTTAGATGAATTAGATAGAAATATATGTTAGATATTAATGTCAAATGTTAGATGAATTAGCTAGATATTAATGTTAGATGAGTTAGTTTTTTATACTTTTAGTTATAGATGAATTAGATACATTAATGTTAGATGAATTAGATATATATATTAAATTTAGGTATATGAGATTTGATCAACTAATTAAAATTTTACTATATAGAACTAGTTAATTTATTTTTTATAAGAAAATTAATAGAACTAGTTTAGTTGAATTAGTTGAATTAGTTGAACTAGTTAGTTGAATTAGTTGAATTATTTGAATTAGTTGAGATACTTTATTTAGGTATATTTTTAGTAAGTTCTTAGTTGAATTAGTTGAATTAATTAGTTGAACTAGTTAAATTAATAGAACTAGTTGAATTAGTTGAATTAATAGAACTAATAAGTGTTTAATGTTTCACCTATGAACATAGGAAATGTCGTCTGATGATGAAAACGATTTCATTATGTGCGAATACTGCGAAGACCAGCGCAGCCCGTGCGACAGAAATTTCCTAGTTGATGATAGGCGCTTCAGCATCAAGCTGGATGAGAACTTCTAAGTGGATACAGTAAGTTACAACGACAAGTCTTTTTTAGTATTTAAGCATGACTTATGCTTCATTTGCTTCAACTTATAATTTTAAATTTTCACTATTCTACTAGCGTATCCCCTGCCATGCAAGAATTTTTGTCTTGGATAAGATAGGTTTTAGTCCTAACAAAACTATGGAGGTAAAGAGAGTTTACTTGAAGACCGAGCATGGTTATACCTTCAACATCAAATTATACAATGCAGACACCTACACCTATTTTGAATGCAAAACTTGCAAGCACTATGCAAGGCTTATGCATTTGAGTCTGAAATGTTTATCACCTTTGATATTCGTCCGGAAGATAATATTAAAGGTAATAGAGACATTTGGGCGATGTGCAGACGCCTTCAGTTCTACCATTATGTGAGTTTCTCAACCATATTTATGTCTTCAATATTGTTTATTCAAAAATAGTTGACAACAAATTTCTATTAACATCTTATTTCCATTCAAGCAAACATGTCCAGCGCTTGGTAGACAGGACTGTCCACTGTCCCGGGGTTGAACTAAACTGCAAGGAGATAAGTGATGTCTACTACACAAACTTCTTCTTGTAGGCGTTGTTGGGCCTCCAAGTGCAGAGGTTTGTAGGACAGTAGCAAATTTCCCTCAATCCGTAGGAGGCGTAGGATGAAGATGGTCTCTCTCAAGCAACCCTGCAACCAAATAAAAAGATTCTCTTGTGTCCCCAACACACCCAATACAATGGTAAATTGTATAGGTGCACTAGTTCGGCGAAGAGATGGTGATACAAGTGGTATATGGATGGTAGATAAAGGTTGTTGTAATCTGAAAATATAAAAACAGCAAGGTAACTAATGATAAAAGTGAGCACAAACGGTATTGCAATGGGTTGAAACAAGGCCTAGGGTTCACACTTTCACTCGTGTAAGTTCCCTCAACAATAATAACATAATTGGATCATATAACTATCCCTCAACATGCAACAATGAGTCACTCCAAAGTCACTAATAGCGGAGAACAAACGAAGAGATTATGGTAGGGTACGAAACCACCTCAAAGTTATTCTTTCCGAAACCACCTCAAAGTTATTCTTTCCAATCAATCCGTTGGGCTATTCCTATAAGTGTCACAAACAGCCCTAGAGTTCATACTAGAATAACACCTTAAGACACAAATCAACCGAAACACCCTAATGTCACCTAGATACTCCAATGTCACCTCAAGTATCCGTGGGTATGATTATACGATATGCATCACACAATCTCAGATTCATCTATTCAACCAACACAAAGGACCTCAAAGAGTGCCCCAAAGTTTCTACCGGAGAGTCAAGACGAAAATTGTGCCAACCCCTATGGATAGGTTCATGGGCGGAACCGCAAGTTGATCACCAAAACATACATCAAGTGGATCAATAGAATACCCCATTGTCACCACGGTATCCCACACAAGACATACATCAAGTGTTCTCAAATCCTTAAAGACTCAATCCGATAAGATAATTCAAAGGGAAAACTCAATCCATTACAAGAGAGTAGAGGGGGAGAAACATCATAAGATCCAATATAATAGCAAAGCTCGCGAATACATCAAGATCGTATCACCTCAAGAACACGAGAGAGAGAGAGATCAAACACATAGCTACTGTACATACCCTCAGCCCCGAGGGAGAACTACTCCCTCCTCGTCATGGAGAGCACCGGGATGATGAAGATGGCCACCAGAGAGGGATTCCCCTCCAGCAGGGTGCCGGAACGGGTCTAGATTGGTTTCGGTGGCTACGGAGGCTTCTGGCAGTGGAACTCCCGATCTATTGTGCTCCTCGAAGTTTTTAGGGTATATGGGTATATATGGGAGGAAGAAGTATGGTGGACCTCCGGGCTGTCCATGAGGGGGGGCGCCCAGGGGGGTGGGCGCGCCCCCACCCTCGTGGGCAGCCCGGGACTCTCCTGGTCCAACTCCGATACTCCGTGGGCTTCTTCTGGTCCAAAAATAAGTTCCGTGAAGTTTCAGGTCAATTGGACTCCGTTTGATTTTCCTTTTCTGCGATACTCTAAAAGGAAAAAACAGAAACTGGCACTGGGCTCTAGGTTAATAGGTTAGTCCCAAAAATCATATAAAATAGCATATAAATGCATATAAAACATCCAAGGTTGATAATATAATAGCATGGAACAATCAAAAATTATAGATACGTTGGAGACGTATCAGCATCCCCAAGCTTAATTCCTGCTCGTCCTCGAGTAGGTAAATGATAAAAATAGAATTTTTGATGTGGAATGCTACCTAACATATTTATCCATGTAGTTCTCTTTATTGTGGCAAGAATATTCAGATCCATTAGATTCCAAGACAAAATTTTAATATTGACATAAAAATAATAATACTTCAAGCCTACTAAAAAGTAATTATGTCTTCTCAAAATAACATGGCCAAAGAAAGTTATCCCTACAAAATCATATAGTCTGGCTATGCTCCATCTTCACCACAAAGTATTTAAATCATGCACAACCCCGATGACAAGCCAAGCAATTGTTTCATACTTTTGATGTTCTCAAACTTTTTCAATCTTCACGCATATATGAGCGTGAGCCATGGATATAGCACTATAGGTGGAATAGGATGGTGGTTGTGGAGAAGACAAAAAGGAGAAGATAGTCTCACATCACCTAGGCGTATCAATGGGCTATGGAGATGCCCATTAATAGATATCAATGTGGGTGAGTAGGGATTGCCAGGCAACGAATGCACTAGAGCTATAAATTTATGAAAGCTCAACAAACAAACTAGTGGGTGTGCATCCAACTCGCTTGCTCACGAAGACTAGGGCATTTTGAGGAAGCCCATCATTGGAATATACAAGCCAAGTTCTATAATGAAAGATTCCCACTAGTATATGAAAGTGACAACATAGGAGACTCTCTATCATGAAGATCATGGTGCTACTTTGAAGCACAAGTGTGGTAAAAGGATAGTAGCATTGCCCCTTCTCTCTTTTTCTCTCATTTTTTTATTTTTTTATTTGGGCCTTCTCTTTTTATGGCCTCTTTTTTTATTTGGGCTTCTTTGGTTTTTTCGTCCGGAGTCTCATCCCGACTTGTGGGGGAATCATAGTCTCCATCATCCTTTCCTCACTGGGACAATGCTCTAATAATGATTATCATCACACTTTTATTTTCTTACAACTCAGGAATTACAACTCGATACTTAGGACATGATATGACTCTATATGAATGCCTCGGCGGTGTACCGGGATGTATGCCTCTGGCGGTGTACCGGGATGTGCAATGACTCATGAGTGAAATGTATGAAAGAATTATGAACGGTGGCTTTGCCACAAATACGATGTCAACTACATGATCATGCAAAGCAATATGACAATGATGAAGTGTGTCATAACAAACGGAATGGTGGAAAGTTGCATGGCAATATATCTCGGAATGGCTATGGAAATGCCATAATAGGTAGGTTTGGTGGCTGTTTTGTGGAAGGTATATGGTGGGTTTATGGTACCGGCGAAAGTTGCGTGGTACTAGAGAGGCTAGCAATGGTGGAAGGGTGAGAGTGCGTATAATCGATGGACTCAACATTAGTCATAAAGAACTCACATACTTATTGCAAAAATCTATTAGTTATCGAAACAAAGTACTACGCGCATGAAGGAAATATGCCCTAGAGGCAATAATAATGTTATTATTTTATTTCTTTATATCATGATAAATGTTTATTATTCATGCTAGAATTGTATTATCCGGAAACATAATACTTTTGTGAATACATAGACAAACTAAATGTCACTAGTATGCCTCTACTTGACTAGCTCATTAATCAAAGATGGTTATGTTTCCTAACCATAGACATGTGCTGTCATTTGATTAACGGGATCACATTATTAGGAGAATGATGTGATTGACATGACCCATTCCATTAGCTTAGCACCCGATCGTTTAGTATGTTGCTATTGCTTTCTTCATGACTTATACATGTTCCTATGACTATGAAATTATGCAAGTCCCGTTTGCCGGAGGAACACTTTGTGTGCTACCAAACGTCAGAACGTAACTGGGTGATTATAAAGGAGCTCTACAAGTGTCTCCAAAGGTAAATGTTGGGATGGCATGTTTTGAGATTAGGATTTGTCACTCCGATTGTCGGAGAGGTACCTCTGGGCCCTCTCGGTAATGCACATCACACAAGCCTTGCAAGCATTGCAACTAATGAGTTAGTTGCGAGATGATGTATTACATAACGAGTAAATAGACTTGCCGGTAACGAGATTGAAGTAGGTATTGAGATACCGACGATTGAATCTCGGGCAAGTAACATACCGATGACAAAGGGAACAACGTATGTTGTTATGCGGTATGACCTATAAAGATCTTCGTAGAATATGTGGGAGCCAATATGAGCATCCAGGTTCCGCTATTGGTTATTGACCGGAGACATGTCTTGGTCATGTCTACATTGTTCTCGAACCCGTAAGGTCCGCACGCTTAAGGTTTCGATGACAGTTATACGATTTTATGAGTTTTTGATGTACCGAAGTTAGTTCGGAGTCCCGGATGTGATCACGGACATGACGAGGAGTTTCGAAATGGTCGAGACATAAAGATTTATATATTGGACGGCTATATTCGGACACCGGAAGTGTTCCAGGTGATTTCGGAAAAAACCGGAGAGCAGGGGGGTTACCGGAACCCTCCCGGGAGAAGTAATGGGCCATATGGGCCTTAGTGGAGAGAGAGAGGGGCAGCCAGGGTGGGCCGCGCGCCTCCTCCCCCTGGTCCGAATTGGACTAGGAGAGGGGGGGGGGGCGGCACCCCCCTTCCTACTCCTACTAGGAGGAGGACTCCTTGGCGCGCCAACAGGGCCGGCTGGCCTCCTCCCCTTGCTCCTTTATATACGGTGGCAGGGGGCACCCCTAGAACACACAAGTTGATCCACGTGATCGTTTTCTTAGCCGTGTGCGGTGCCCCCTTCCACCATAATCCTCAATAATATTGTAGCGGTGCTTAGGCGAAGCCCTGCGACGGTAAAACATCAAGATCGTCACCACGCCGTCGTGCTGACGGAACTCTTCCCCGACACTTTGCTGGATCGGAGTCCGGGGATCGTCATCGAGCTGAACGTGTGCTAAAACTCAGAGGTGCCGTAGTTTCGGTGCTTGATCGGTCGGGCCGTGAAGACGTATGACTATATCAACCGCATTGTGCTAACGCTTCCGCTGTCGGTCTACAAGGGTACGTAGATCACACTCTCCCCTCTCGTTGCTATGCATCACCATGATCTTGCGTGTGCGTAGGATTTTTTTTTTTGAAATTACTACGTTCCCCAACTGTGGCATCCGAGCCTAGGTTTTATGTGTTGATGTTATATGCACGAGTAGAACACAAGTGAGTTGTGGGCGATATAAGTCATACTGCTTACCAGCATGTCATACTTTGGTTCGGTGGTATTGTTGGACGAAGCGGCCCGGACCGACATTACGCGTACGCTTACGCGAGACCGGTTCTCCCGACGTGCTTTGCACAAAGGTGGCTAGCGGGTGTCAGTTTCTCCAACTTTAGTTGAACCGAGTGTGGCTACGCCTGGTCCTTGCGAAGGTTAAAACAGCAGCAACTTGACAAACTATCGTTGTGGTTTTGATGCGTAGGTAAGATTGGTTCTTACTTAAGCCCGTAGCAGCCACGTAAAACTTGCAACAACAAAGTAGAGGACATCTAACTTGTTTTTGCAGGGCATGTTGTGATGTGATATGGTCAAGACATGATGCTAAATTTTATTGTATGAGATGATCATGTTTTGTAACCAAGTTATCGGCAACTGGCAGGAGCCATATGGTTGTCGCTTTATTGTATGCAATGCAATTGCGCTGTAATGCTTTACTTTATCACTAAGCGGTAGAGATAGTCGTGGAAGCATAATATTGGCGAGACGACAACGATGCTACGATGGTGATCAAGGTGTCGCGCCGGTGACGATGGTGATCATGATGGTGTTTTGAAGATGGAGATCACAAGCACAGGATGATGATGGCCATATCATATCACTTATATTGATTGCATGTGATGTTTATCTTTTATGCATCTTATCTTGCTTTGTTTGACGGTAGCATTTTAAGATGATCTCTCACTAATTATCAAGAAGTGTTCTCCCTGAGTATGCACCATTGCGAAAGTTCTTCATGCTGAGACACCACGTGATGATCGGGTGTGATAGGCTCTACGTTCAAATACAACAGGTGCAAAATAGTTGCACACGCGGAATACTTAGGTTATACTTGACGAGCCAAGCATATACAGATATGGCCTCGGAATACGGAGACCGAAAGGTCGAGCGTGAATCAGATAGTAGATATGATCAACATAGTGATATTCACCAATGAAACTACTCCATCTCACGTGATGATCGGACATGGTTTAGTTGATTTGGATCATGTAATCACTTAGAGGATTAGAGGGATGTCTATCTAAGTGGGAGTTCTTTAGTAATATGATTAATTGAACCAAAATTTATCATGAACTTAGTACCTAATAGTATCTTGGTTGTTTATGTTTGATTGTAGATAGATGGCCCGTGCTGTTGTTCCGTTGAATTTTAATGCGTTCCTTGAGAAAGCAAAGTTGAAAGATGATGGTAGCAATTACACGGACTGGGTCCGTAACTTGAGGATTATCCTCATTGCTGCACAGAAGAATTACGTCCTGGAAGCACCGCTGGGTGCCAGGCCTGCTGCTGGAGCAACACCAGATGTTATGAACGTCTTGCAGAGCAAAGGTGATGACTACTCGATAGTTCAGTGTGCCATGCTTTACGACTTAGAATCGGGACTTCAACGACGTTTTGAACTTCATGGAGCATATGAGATGTTCCAGGAGTTGAAGTTAATATTTCAAGCAAATGCCTGGATTGAGAGATATGAAGTCTCCAATAAGTTCTATAGCTGCAAGATGGAGGAGAACAGTTCTGTCAGTGAGCACATACTCAAAATGTCTGGGTATAATAATCACTTGATTCAATTGGGAGTTAATCCTCTAGATGATTGCGTCATTGACATAATTCTCCAATCACTGCCACCAAGCTACAAGAGCTTCATGATGAACTATAATATGCAAGGGATGAATAAGACTATTCTCGAGCTCTTCGCAATGCTGAAAGCTGCGGAGGTAGAAATCAAGAAGGAGCATCAAGTGTTGATGGTCAACAAGACCACTAGTTTCAAGAAAAGGGGCAAAGGGAAGAAGAAGGGGAACTTCAAAAAGAAAAACAAGCAAGTTGCTACTCAAGAGAAGAAACCCAAACCTAGACCTAAGCCTGAAACTGAGTGCTTCTACTGCAAGCAGACTGGTCACTGGAAGCGGAACTGCCCCAAGTATTTGGCGGATAAGAAGGATGGCAAGGTGAACAAAGGTATATGTGATATACATGTTATTGATGTGTACCTTACTAATGCTCGCAGTAGCACCTGGGTATTTGATACTGGTTCTGTTGCTAACATTTGCAACTCAAAACAGGGACTACAGA
The DNA here is from genome assembly GCF_003073215.2 of Triticum urartu. Lineage (NCBI taxonomy): Eukaryota > Viridiplantae > Streptophyta > Magnoliopsida > Poales > Poaceae > Triticum > Triticum urartu. The sequence continues at coordinate 189,120,145 of NC_053028.1, read as the reverse complement.
TTAAGCGAAGATTGGCTAAGGACGAGGTGACGATGCGCGTGGGAAATGGTTCCAAAGTCGATGTGATCGTGGTCGGCACGCTACCTCTACATCTACCTTCGGGATTAGTATTAGACCTAAATAATTGTTATTTGGTGCTAGCGTTAAGCATGAACATTATATCTGGATCTTGTTTGATGCGAGACGGTTATTCATTTAAATTAGAGAATAATGGTTGTTCTATTTATATGAGTAATATCTTTTATGGTCATGCACCCTTAAAGAGTGGTCTATTCTTATTAAATCTCGATAGTAGTGACACACATATTCATAATGTTGAAGCCAAAAGATGCAGAGTTGATAATGATAGTGCAACTTATTTTTGGCACTGCCGTTTGGGTCATATCGGTGTAAAGCGCATGAAGAAACTCCATACTGATGGACTTTTGGAACCACTTGATTATGAATCGCTTGGTACTTGCGAACCGTGCCTTATGGGTAAGATGACAAAAACACTGTTCTCCAGTACTATGGAGAGAGCAACAGATTTGTTGGAAATCATACATAAAGATGTATGTGGTCCGATGAATGTTGAGGCTCGTGGCGGATATCGTTATTTTCTCACCTTCACAGATGACTTAAGAAGATATGGGTATATCTACTTAATGAAACATAAGTCTGAAACGTTTGAAAGTTCAAAGAATTTTAGAGTGAAGTTGAAAATCATCGTAACAAGAAAATAAAATTCCTACGATCTGATCATGGAGGAGAATATTTGAGTTACGAGTTTGGTGTACATTTGAAACAATGAGGAATAGTTTCGGAACTCCCGCCACCCGGAACACCACAACGTAATGGTGTGTCCAAACGTCGTAATTGTACTTTACTTGATATGGTGCGATCTATGATGTCTCTTACTGATTTACCGCTATCTTTTTGGGGTTATGCTCTAGAGACGGCCGCATTCACGTTAAATAGGGCACCATCAAAATCCGTTGAGATGACGCCTTATGAACTGTGGTTTGGCAAGAAACCAAAGTTGTCGTTTCTGAAAGTTTGGGGTTGCGATGCTTATGTGAAAAAGCTTCAACCTGATAAGCTCGAACCCAAATCGGAGAAATGTGTCTTCATAGGATATCCAAAGGAAACTATTGGACACACCTTCTATCACAGATCCGAAGGCAAAAACTTTTGTTGCTAAATTCGGAAACTTTCCAGAGAAGGAGTTTCTCTCGAAAGAAGTGAGTGGGAGGAAAGTAGAACTTGATGAGGTAACTGTACCTGCTCCCTTATTGGAAAGTAGTACATCACAGAAACCAGTTTCTGTGACACCTACACCAATTAGTGAGGAAGCTAATGATGATGATCATGAAACTTCAGAACAAGATACTACTGAACCTCATAGATCAACCAGAGTAAGATCCGCACCAAAGTGGTATGGTAATCCTGTTCTGGAAGTCATGCTACTAGATCATGATGAACCTACGAACTATGGAGAAGCGATGGTGAGCCCAGATTCCGCAAAATGGCTTGAAGCCATGAAATCTGAGATGGGTTCCATGTATGAGAACAAAGTATGGACTTTGGTTGACTTGCCCAATGATCGGCAAGCAATTGAGAATAAATGGATCTTTAAGAAGAAGACTGACGCTGACGGTAATGTTACCGTCTACAAAGCTCGACTTGTCGCAAAAGGTTTTCGACAAGTTCAAGCGATTGACTACGATGAGACCTTCTCACCTGTAGCGATGCTTAAGTCCGTCCGAATCCTGTTAGCAATTGCCGCATTTTATGATTATAAAATTTGGCAGATGGATGTCAAAACTGCATTCCTGAATGGATTTCTGGAAGAAGAGTTGTATATGATGCAGCCAGAAGGTTTTGTCGATCCAAAGGGAGCTAACAAAGTGTGCAAGCTCCAGCGATCCATTTTTGGACTGGTGCAAGCCTCTCGGAGTTGGAATAAACGCTTTGATAGTGTGATCAAAGCATTTGGTTTTGTATAGACTTTTGGAGAAGCCTGTATTTACAAGAAAGTGAGTGGGAGCTCTGTAGCATTTCTGATATTATATGTAGATGACATATTACTAATCGGAAATGATATAGAATTTTTGGATAGCATAAAGGGATACTTGAATAAGAGTTTTTCAATGAAAGACCTTGGTGAAGCTGCTTACATATTGGGCATTAAGATCTATAGAGACAGATCAAGACGCTTAATTGTACTTTCACAAAGCACATACCTTGACAAAGTTTTGAAAAAGTTCAAAATGGATCAAGCAAAGAAAGGATTCTTGCCTGTGTTACAAGGTGTGAAATTGAGTAAGACTCAATGCCCGACAAATGTAGAAGATAGAGATAAAATGAAAGATGTTCCCTATGCTTCAGCCATAGGCTCTATCATGTATGCAATGCTATGTACCAGACCTGATGTGTGTCTTGCTATAAGTCTAGCAGGGAGGTACCAAAGTAATCTAGGAGTGGATCACTGGACAGCGGTCAAGAACATCCTGAAATACCTGAAAAGGACTAAGGATATGTTTCTCATATATGGAGGTGACAAAGAGCTCATCGTAAATGGTTACATTGATGCAAGCTTTGACACTGATCCGGACGATTCAAAATCGCAAACCGGATACGTGTTTACATTAAACGGTGGAGCTGTCAGTTGGTGTAGTTCTAAACAAAGCGTTGTGGCGGGATCTAGATGTGAAGCGGAGTACATAGCTGCTTCGGAAGCAGCAAACGAAGGAGTCTGGATGAAGGAGTTCATATCCGATCTAGGTGTCATACCTAGTGCATCGGGTCCAATGAAAATCTTTTGTGACAATACTGGTGCAATTGCCTTGGCAAAGGAATCCAGATTTCACAAGAGAACCAAGCACATCAAGAGACGCTTCAATTCCATCCGGGATCTAGTCTAGGTGGGAGACATAAAGATTTGCAAGATACATACGGATCTGAATGTTGCAGACCCATTGACTAAGCCTCTTCCACGAGCAAAACATGATCAGCACCAAAGCTCCATGGGTGTTAGAATCATTACCGTGTAATCTAGATTATTGACTCTAGTGCAAGTGGGAGACTGAAGGAATATGCCCTAGAGGCAATAATAAAGTTATTATTTTTTTCCTTAAATCATGATAAATGTTTTTATTCATGCTAGAATTGTATTAACCGGAAACATAATACATGTGTGAATACATAGACAAACAAAGTGTCACTAGTATGCCTCTACTTGACTAGCTCGTTAATCAAAGATGGTTATGTTTCCTAACCATGAACAATGAGTTGTTATTTGATTAACGAGGTCACATCATTAGTTGAATGATCTGATTGACATGACCCATTCCATTAGCTTAGCACACGGTCGTTTAGTATGTTGCTATTGCTTTCTTCATGACTTATACATGTTCCTATGACTATGAGATTATGCAACTCCCGTTTACCGGAGGAACACTTTGGGTGCTACCAAACGTCACAACGTAACTGGGTGATTATAAAGAAGCATTACAGGTGTCTCCGAAGGTAGATGTTGGGTTGGCGTATTTCGAGATTAGGATTTGTCACTCCGATTGTCGGAGAGGTATCTCTGGGCCCTCTCGGTAATACACATCACATAAGCCTTGCAAGCATTGCAACTAATATGTTAGTTGTGAGATGATGTATTACGGAACGAGTAAAGAGACTTGCCGATAATGAGATTGAACTAGGTATTGGATACCGACGATCGAATCTCGGGCAAGTAACATACCGATGACAAAGGGAACAACGTATGTTGTTATGCGGTCTGACCGATAAAGATCTTCATAGAATATGTAGGAGCCAATATGGGCATCCAGGTCCCGCTATTGGTTATTGACCGGAGACGTGTCTCGGTCATGTCTACATTGTTCTCGAACCCGTAGGGTCCGCACGCTTAAGGTTACGATGACAGTTACATTATGAGTTTATGCATTTTGATGTACCGAAGGTTGTTCGGAGTCCCGGATGTGATCACGGACATGACGAGGAGTCTCGAAATGGTCGAGACGTAAAGATTGATATATTGGAAGCCTATGTTTGGACATCGGAAGTGTTCCGGGTGAAATCGGGATTTTACCGGAGTACCGGGAGGGTTACCGGAACCCACCGGGAGCCATATGGGCCTTCATGGGCCTTAGTGGAAAGGATAAAGGGGCAGCCCAAGGTGGCTGCACCACTTCCCCCTCCCCTAGTCCTATTAGGACTAGGAGAAAGGTGGCCGGCCCCCCTCTCTCCCTTCCCCTCCGAGGAATCCTAGTTGGACTAGGATTGGGGGGAGGAATCCTACTCCCAGAGGGAGTAGGACTCTCCTGCGCCTCCCCTCCTTGGCCGGCCAGCCCTCCCCCTTGGCTCCTTTATATACGGAGGCAGGGGGCACCTCTAGACACACAAGTTGATCCACGTGATCTATTCCTTAGCCGTGTGCGGTGCCCCCATTCCACCATAATCCTCGATAATATTGAAGCGGTGCTTAGGCGAAGCCCTGCGACGGTAGAACATCAAGATCGTCACCACGCCGTCATGCTGACGGAACTCTTCCCCGACACTTTGCTGGATCGGAGTTCGGGGATCGTCATCGAGCTGAACGTGTGCTAAAACTCGGAGGTGCCGTAGTTTCGGTGCTTGATCGGTCGGGCCGTGAATACGTACGACTACATCAACCGCGTTGTGCTAACGCTTCCGCTGTCGGTCTACAAGGGTACGTAGATCACACTCTCCCCTCTCGTTGCTATGCATCACCATGATCTTGCGTGTGCGTAGGAATTTTTTTTGAAATTACTACGTTCCCCAACAGCGCATGCTCTAGGGGGATAGATTGGTAGGAAAAGACCATCGCTCGTCCCCGACCGCCACTCATAAGGAAGACAATCAATAAATAAATCATGCTCCGACTTCATCACATAACGGTTCACCATACGTGCATGCTACGGGAATCACAAAATTCAACACAAGCATTTCTCAAATTCACAACTACTCAACTAGCATGACTCTAATATCACCATCTTCATATCTCAAAACAATGATCAAGTATCAAACTTCTCATAGTATTCAATGCACTTTATATGAAAGTTTTTATTATATCCCTCTTGGATGCCCATCATATTAGGACTAGTTTCATAAACAAAGTGAACTACCATGCGGTTCTAAAGACTCTCAAAATAATATAAGTGAAGCATGAAGAGTTCAAATTTCTTCAAAATAAAACCACCTCCGTGCTCTAAAGATATAAGTGAAGCACTAGAGCAAACGACTAACTACTCCGAAAGATATAAGTGAAGATCAATGAGTAGTTGAATAATTATGCAACTATGTGAAGACTCTCTAACATTTAAAAATTTCAGATCTTGGTATTTTATTCAAACAGCAAGCAAAACTAAACAATATAAAATGACGCTTCAAGCAAAACACATATCATGTGGTGAATAAAAATATAGCTCCAAGTAAAGTTACCGATGAATAAAGATGAAAGAGGGGATTCCTTCGGGGGAATCCCCAAGCTTAGGCTCTTGCCACTCCTTATTCCATAGTCCATCGAATCTTTACCCAAAACATGAAAACTTCACAACACAAAACTTAATAGAAAACTCGTAAGCTCCATTAGCGAAAGAAAACAAAACACCACTGCAAGGTACTGTAATGAACTCATTCTTTATTTATATTGGTGTTAAAACTACTTTATTACAACTTCACTATGGTTTATAAACTATTTTACTAGCCATAGATTCATCAAAATAAGCAAACAACACACGAAAAACAGAATCTGTCAAAAACAGAACAGTCTGTAGTAATCTGGATCAAACGTATACTTCTGTAACTCTTCCCAACAGTTCTACTTGGCACAAACACTAATTAAAAGAATTAACTAAATATCACTTTCCAATAAAAAATGGCAGCAATTCTCGCTTTCTGTTTTTTACAGCAAGATCAACAAGACTTTCCCCAAGTCTTCCCAATAGTTCTACTTGGCACAAACACTAATTAAAAGTATAAAACCACATCTAAACAGAGGCTAGATGAATTATTTATTGTTAAACAGGAGCAAAAAGCAAGGAACAAAAATAAAATTGGGTTGCCTCCCAACAAGCGCTATCGTTTAACACCCCTAGCTAGGCATGATAATTTCAATGATGCTCACGTAAAGGATAAGAATTGAAACATAAAGAGAGCATCATGAAGAATATGAATAGCACATTTAAGTCTAACCCACTTCCTATGCATAGGGATTTTGTGAGAAAACAACTTGTGGGAACAATAATCAACTAGCATGTAACACCCCGGATGTAATTTACCTAATATGTACTCCAACTCTTGCCGTTTCCGGTGCTAAGTTATTTTATTTCCTCAAGTTTCGGGTTTTTGTCTCCGTGTGTTTTTGTCGTTGTCATGCATCTCATATCATGTCATCATGTGCGTTGCATTTGCATACGTGTTCGTCTCATGCATTCGAGCATTTTCCCCGTTGTTCGTTTTGCATTCCGGCGCTCCTATCTCCTCCGGTGGTCCTTTCTACCTTTCTTTCGTGTGTGGGGGTTAAACATTTCCGGATTGGACCGAGACTTGCCAAGCGGCCTTGGTTTACTACCGGTAGACCGCCTGTCAAGTTTCGTATCGTTTGGACTTCGTTTGATGCTCCAACGGTTAACCGAGGGACCGAGAAGGCCTCGTGTGTGTTGCATCCCAACACTCTTCCAATTTGGCCCAAAACCCACCAAAACCCTCTCCTTCATCTAGAGCGTTCGATCACGATCGTGTGGCTGAAAACCGCACCTCATTTGGACTCTCCTAGCTCCCTCTATGCCTATTTAAAGAACCCCCTCCGAAATTCACGGGTCTTCTTCCCCGAAACCCTAAAAATCGCCCCGTCGCGCCGGACATGTCTGCCCCTGGCCGGACACGTCGCGCCGCCACGCCCGGCCACGTGGCAAGTGGGAGCCCCACTTCGCCGCGGCCCGCGAGGGCCCGAGGCCGCCCCCCCCGTCGCCGACCGGGCCCGAGGCGCCCGACCGCGCCGCCGCCCGTCTTCCCCAGCTCCGGGCACCTGAGTTTCGCCGCAAGCCTCCGCCGCCAAGCTCGCCGGCGTGCCGTCCCCGCCGCCAACTCCGGCCGGCGCGCCTCTCCAGTCGTCGTCCCGTGCGTCGCCCCGCCGCCTCCGCCGCCCAGATCCACCGCTGGAGCCGCGCCTGCCCCAGATCCGGCCAGATCCGGCGGCCCCGACCCTAGCTCCGCCTGCCCCGGCCGGCCCTTTCTTCACCGAGCTCTCCGGCGAGTTCTCTAGCGGGATCCGCCACCGCATCGGTCCCTGTGCTACAGTGAAACCCTAGATCTGAGGTCTAACTTTTCCTCTAAGTCCTTTTTCCCCCATATTTTTCTGCCATGTTCGTGATGTCATAACTCCGCATCCGTAGCTCCGTTTTGAGCGTGTAGCATATCAAAATGTTCATCTCAAAGAGTACACAATTTCATCTCACTGCATAATTTTCATTTGAGCTCATCTGGATGCCCGAAATGCTGTTGGAAGAGAGCTATTTGAGATATTTGTCAGATCTGCTGCATCAAATAGCTATTTGTCATTTTTGCCATGATTAACGTGTGCATGATATGCTCATGAGCTCTACATGAGTTTTGTTATATGCTTTGTCATCTTTACAGAGGTGCTATCCATGTATTTTTGTGACATGTGTGGTGACTAGCACAAGCTTGCAAAGTGGTGCATTCATTAATGCTGATTTCAGTGACTTAGAATTTCTCTAAGTCCTTGATCTATTCTTATCAATATGCCATATGTTCATGTTGTTTCCTAGTGATCTGTGCCTCTTTTGAGGATGATCAGTAAGGATGATTTGTTAATATAGTGATGCTCTATCCATCCATGTCTTTGTTTGAAATTATGGAGCACCCTAGCTTGAGTCAATCGAGCTCTACTTTTGCTATTTCATGAATCCTGGCAGATTGTCTACTTGTTAGCGATTTTGCCGTGGATGTTGTTGTTGATCCGTGCATGCTATGTTATTGTTCTTGCCAGGTCTAGCTTATACAATGTGTATTCTTGATGGGCGTATGCTTAGATTGTCGTTCCATGCTCTGTAGTGAGTGCATCGAGCTCGTAAACATGCCTAATCGTTAACAGATTTGCATGCTCCAGTTTTTCTCTAAGTCTGCGATCTGATTATGTTTTTGCCATGTTCTCATGCTTGCAATTGTGTTTTCTGATCCCTTTTGGCTCAAGGTCACTAAGGGATTTTTGTTAAGATCTTTGAGTAGCTCCATGCCATGCCTTGCTTTGCCATGTTAAGTTCCTGTAGCATATAGTTTTCATGCTTCAAAGTGTGCTACCTGATCTGAAATTCCAGACTAGTGTTAATTTCACTAAGTTTGAAACCTGCTTATCAATTGCACTTTTGCCATGCTTGTTTGAACCTGTTAATGGATGAATTGGCTGTAGCTCATTGTTCATCTTTTGTCAAGCATTATGAGTGAATCCCTGCCATATATTTTGTTGCCATGTTTGAGTGTTGTAGCATAATTATCTTGATGCACTTAGATGGCTACTTGCTGTTTATCGCAGACCGGTGCCATATTTGTTTTGCTTGCCATTTCCAAACCGTGCATCCGATTCCGGTGATCTTTATATCGATTTCAACCGAAATCACCTCACCTTTCCAGTGGCACTCTTGGATTTCCAAGTTGAGGCCAGGTTCAATCATTCCTTGTCAAATCTTGCATATGCATCACATATCGCATCCCGCATAGCATACCATGTTTGCATCATGTGGTTTGAGCATTTGCACGTAGTTGATTGTGTTCCTTTTGCTTATTTTTCTTGTTTGGGTAGAGCTGGGAGACGAGTTCGCTAACGAGGAGCCCGTTGAGTTTGCTTACGAGGATCCAGTCAACTCAGACATCTTTGTAGGCAAGATGATCATACCCTCGAAATCACTTCTATCTTTGCTTTACTAGATGCTCGCTCTTTTGCTATGCCTATGCTACGATGCCTACCACTTGCTTATCATTCCTCCCAAATTGCCATGTCAAACCTCTAACCCACCATGTCCTAGCAAACCATTGATTGGCTATGTTACCGCTTTGCTCAGCCCCTCTTATAGCGTTGCTAGTTGCAGGTGAAGATTGGAGACCGTTCCTTGTTGGAACATTATTTTCTTGTTGGGATATCACTATATTATCTTGTTATCTTAATGCATCTATATACTTGGTAAAGGGTGGAAGGCTCGGCCTTTTGCCTAGTGTTTTGTTCCACTCTTGCCGCCCTAGTTTCCGTCATATCGGTGTTATGTTCTCGGATTTTGCGTTCCTTACGCGGTTGGGTAATATTGGGAACCCCTTGACAGTTTGCCTTGAATAAAACTCCTCCAGCAATGCCCAACCTCGGTTTTACCATTTTCCACCTAGCCTCTTTTTCCCTTGGGTTTCCGGAGCCCGAGGGTCATCTTATTTTAACCCCCCCCCGGGGCCAGTGCTCCTCTGAGTGTTGGTCCACCTCGTCAGCCGCCGGTGGCCACCAGGGGAAATTCTAGGCTGGCCTACCGGAAGTTTGGACAATCTGAGTGTGCCCTGAGAACGAGATATGTGCATCTCCTATCGGGATTTCTCGGCACATTCGGGCGGTGTTGCTGGACTTGTTTTGTCTTTGTCGAAGTGTCTTGTAGAACCGGCATACCGAGTCTGATCGGAATGTCTCGGGAGAAGGTTTATCCTTCGTTGACCGTGAGAGCTTGTGATGGGCTAAGTTGGGATTCCCCTGCAGGGATTTGAACTTTCGAAAGCCGTGCCCGCGGTTATGGGCAGATGGGAATTTGTTAATGTCCGGTTGTAGATAACTTGAACCTAAACTTAATTAAAATGAATCGATTGGGTGAGTAACCATGATGGTCTGTTCTCGGCAGAGTCCGGGAAGTGAACACGGTGTTGGAGTAATGTTTGCCGTAGGTTGTTCTATAGTTCTTCGTTCGTGCTTTGCCTTCTCTTCTCGCTCTCTTTTGCGAACAGGTTAGCCACCATATATGCTAGTCGCTTGCTGCAGCTCCACATATTACCTTGCCTTACCTATAAGCTTAAATAGTCTTGATCGCGGGGGTGCGACATTGCTGAGTCCCTGTGGCTCACGGTTTACTTCCAAACCAGATGCAGGGCCCGATGACTCCGTTCCAGATGATGCGCTTGACCTCAAGTGGGAGTTCGACGAAGACTCACGCCGTTACTATGTGTCTTTCCCTGATGATCAGTAGTGGTGCCCAGTTGGGGCGATCGGGACCATGTCGCTTGTTGGGGTTGATCTTTTATTTTGGTACCGTAGTCAGACCATGAGTGTATTGGATGTTGTAATGCTATTTATGTACTTTGGGTGATGTGGCGAGTGTAAGCCAACTATGTACCTTTCCCCTTATTATCTATTTACATGGGTTGCTGTGAAGATTACCTTACTTGCGACATTGCTTTCAATGCGGTTATGCCTCTAAGTCGTGCTTCGACACGTAGGAGATATAGCCGCATCGAGGGCGTTACATAGAATAGGGAGGTAAAACAAGCATAATTTCAAAACTTTAAGCACATAGAGAGGAAACTTGATATTATTGCAATTCCTACAAGCATATATCCCTTCCTCATAATAATTTTCAGTAGCATCATGAATGAATTAAAAAATATAACCAGCACCCAAATCATTCTTTTCATGATCTACAAGCATAGAAAATTTACTACTCTCTACATAAGCAAAATTCTTCTCAATCGGAATAGTGGGAGTATCATACGAGACTCGAATACTATAAATTGTTTCCACATTAAAAGAGTAATGTTCAGAGAAAGGGTAATCATAATCATGAAAAGTTTTATAAATATAATCATCACTACTTTTTATAGCATAGGTATCATGACAATAATTATCATAAGTAGCAACTTTGTTCTCATCATAATCGATTGAAACCTCTTCCAAGATAGTGGAATCATTACTAAATTAAGTCATGACTTCTCCAAATCCACTTTCATAATTATCATAATAAGATTCAACATCCTCCAAAATAGTGGGATCATTACTTCCTAAAGTTGACACTCTTCCAAACCCACTTTCATCAATACAATCATCATAAGTAGGAGTCATGCTATCATCATAATAAATTTGCATATCAAAACTTGGGAGGCTAGAAATATCATCTTCATTAAACATAGCATCCCCAATCTTGGGCCTTTTCATATCATAAGCATAATCACTCTCATCATTAATAGTATGGATAGAACCGATAGTATAGCAATTATCATCATCAGAATGAGTAGTAGGAGCAACATCATTTGGGAGGGATACCTTTCTACCTTTGCTTCTCCGTCTTTTCTTTTTCTTCTTCACATCATGTGTGGGTTCAACCCTCTTTTTGGAGCTCCTTATTAATGCGATTGGTTGAATAGAAGGCTCCTCCTCGTTACATGATTCATCATAAGAAATAATAGAAGGATATTGGGAAGTCTCTTCCCTTTCATTAGTATTCTCTTCATCTTCTATTTGTTTTCTTTTCTTTATATAATTGGCAATATAAGGATTTTCAATACAATTCTCTGCACAATACATATAAATTTCCTCTAGATCAAAACCAAGAAGTTTATCACGGGTAAATACTGGAAGATAGTTAGTTATACGTTTCATTTCTTCATAACCCATAAGCAAACTAAGTTCATTATGATGCGCAAGAGAAATCAAGTCATCACAATTTTTGGAACGATTAGATCATGAAACAATTTGCATCGGATGGTTAAATGACCACGTTCATTGCAAAGCTCACAAGTACGTCCAAGAAAAATTAAATTTTCAGCACAAACATCTAGCCTTTCTTGCAACAATTTAGTTTCTAAATGCTTATTCCTCTTGCAATATCTATCTTCCCTATTTGGTGTGTACTTGCAAACCCAATGCACTCCACAAAAATTGACATGTTTATAGGAGACATTTTCATCATAACTAGTGCAATCATCATTAGTACTATGGATATTCAAGGAGTTCATACTAACAACATTGCAATCATGCTCATCATTCAAAGATTTAGTGCCAAACATTTTAATGCATTCTTCTTCTAACATTTTGGCACAATTTTCCTTCCCATCATACTCACGAAAGATATTAAAAAGATGAAGCGTATGAGGTAAACTCAATTCCATACTTTTTGTAGTTTTCTTTTATAAACTAGACTAGTGCTAAAACAAGAAACAAAAAGATTCGACTGCAAGATCTAAAGATATACCTTCAAGCGCTAACCTCCCCGACAACGGCGGTAGAAAAGAGCTTGATGTCTACTACACAACCTTCTTCTTGTAGACGTTGTTGGGCCTTCAAGTGCAGAGGTTTGTAGGACAGTAGCAAATTTCCCTCAAGTGGATGACCTAAGGTTTATCAATCTGTAGGAGGCGTAGGATGAAGATGGTCTCTCTCAAGCAACCCTGCAACCAAATAACAAAGAGTCTCTTGTGTCCCCAACACACCCAATACAATGGTAAATTGTATAGGTGCACTAGTTTGGCGAAGAGATGGTGATACAAGTGGTATATGGATGGTAGATATGGGTTTTTGTAATCTGAAAATATAAAAACAGCAAGGTAACTAATGATAAAAGTGAGCACAAACGGTATTGCAATGCGTTGAAACAAGGCCTAAGGTTCATACTTTCACTAGTGCAAGTTCTCTCAACCATAATAACATAATTGGATCATATAACTATCCATCAACATGCAACAAAGAGTCACTCCAAAGTCACTAATAGCGGAGAACAAACGAAGAGATTATGGTAGGGTATGAAACCACCTCAAAGTTATTCTTTCCAATCAATCCGTTGGGCTATTCCTATAAGTGTCACAAACAGCCCTAGAGTTCGTACTAGAATAACACCTTAAGACACAAATCAACCAAAACCCTAATGTCACCTAGATACTCCAATGTCACCTCAAGTATCCGTGGGTATGATTATACGATATGCATCACACAATCTCAGATTCATCTATTCAAACCAACACAAAGGACCTCAAAGAGTGCCCCAAAGTTTCTACCGGGACGAAAACGTGTGCCAACCCCTATGCATAGGTTCATGGGCGGAACCCGCAAGTTGATCACCAAAACATACATCAAGTGGATCACTAGAATACCCCATTGTCACCACGGGTATCCCACGCAAGACATACATCAAGTGTTCTCAAATCCTTAAAGACTCAATCCGATAAGATAACTTCAAAGCGAAAACTCAATCCATTACAAGAGATTAGAGGGGTAGAAACATCATAAGATCCAATTATAATAGCAAAGCTCGCGATACATCAAGATCGTATCACCTCAAGAACACGAGAGAGAGAGAGAGATCAAACACATAGCTATTGGTACATACCCTCAGCCCCGAGGGAGCACTACTCCCTCCTTGTCATGGAGAGCACCGGGATGATGAAGATGGCCACCGGAGAGGGATTTCCCCCTCCGGCAGGGTGCCGGAACGGGTCTAGATTGGCTTTCGGTGGCTACGGAGGCTTCTGGCGGCGGAACTCCCGATCTATTGTGTTCCCCGAAGTTTTTAGTGTATATGGGTATATATGGGAGGAAGAAGTACGTCGGTGGACCTCTAGGCTGTCCACGAGGCAGGGGGCAATGCCCAAGGGGGGTGGGCGCACCCCCACCCTTGTGGGCAGCCCGAGACTCTCCTAGTCCAACTCCGATACTACGTGGGCTTATTCTGGTCCAAAAATAAGTTCCCTGAAATTTCAGGTCAATTGGACTCCGTTTGATTTTCCTTTTCTGCGATACTCTAAAACAAGGAAAAAACAGAAACTAGCACTGGGCTCTAGGTTAATAGGTTAGTCCCAAAAATCATATAAAATAGCATATAAATGCATATATAACATCCAAGGTTGATAATATAATAGTATGGAACAATAAAAAATTATAGATACGTTGGAGACGTATCAATAAGTCATTATGTTTCATGGTTTGAGGATCTTGATGCTGTCAAGAGAAATTATTTTCCTGAATTTGAAAATCTTAGTACTCAAAATGTGCGACCAATAGTGATCGTATTGAACTAGGTCACATCTATTAAGGAAAGATGGTAAGATATTTACTATTTATCCTCAGTGCATTTTTTGCATACATTATTTTTCAAGCTAAACTTCATTGCTAAGTAATGTTAATATACAATGTCTTCAACAGGACTCCCGATGACAGTTGTGCCTCAGTGGATCAGTACTAAAGGTCGCACGTCAATGATTATCTTACGGCCAAGACATCCTACATTGCACATGAGTGCATTCAGGATTTCTACAACCGAGGAATGCTTAATAGTGAAAGACTGGAGCAAAATTGTGAAGGACCGCAGAGAAGTACTAGGGGGCAGCAATCAGAAGCGCAACCCACGATTAGGAGACAAGTTCATCTAAATGCTACAATATGATGAATCAGGAGAGCTATACATGTTGTATGCTATTTTACCTGAGAGAGAGAGAGAGCAGCAGGAGTGATTAGCATGCTCTTAGTACTTGTCCTCTCATGTCCGTGTTCTTTGTCCTGAACTTAATCTCAAAAAGTGATTTGCTTTTGTGGTCTTATGAATGCTTATAATCATGACCATGTTGAACTCGATGGTATCTTTGCTTCTGGTACAAGTGAATGTGTCTTCTTTAAGCTAGTATTGGTGGTGATTAGATAGCGGTAATGACTATGATGATTAAATAGTGTTAATGATGACTATGATGATTTTTAGCTAGCTAGTATACTGTTGTTGGTGATGACATGATGCAATAGTTTTTATATTAATATGATGATGATGAGTTATTATATCATTTATGAAAGAAACCGCAGATTAGTTTCAATTGGATGGATCCTAGCTAGCTAAGTGATCAAGTATATGCCATATCCATATTACTTGATCACCTAAGTGATCAAGTAATATGGATATGACATAAACTTGATCACTTATCTAGGATCCATGCATCGAGTTGAAACTAATCTGCGGTACTTTCACCTAATGATTTAACAACTCAATATAATGTAAAAACTATCTCTAAATTAAATTGAAAACACAAAATTAAAGGAAAAATAAAAAATAAAACCAACCCCCCAACATTTAGTACCGGTTGGTGTTACCAACCGGTACTAAAGGTCTCCCCGCACCCGGCCCCGGCTCCTGCCACGTGGTGGCACTTTAGTGGCGGTTCGTGCCGAACCGGTACTAAAGGGGGGACCTTTAGTCCCCACCCTTTAGTGCCAGTTATAAAACCAGCACTAAAGGCCCTTACGAACCGGTGCTAAATCCCTATTCTGCACTAGTGCACTACTATTGAGATTCAATAAAAATAGACCACTCATCAAGGGAGCATGACCATAAAAGATATTACTCATATAAATAGAACAACCATTATTCTCTGATTTAAATGAATAACCGTCTCGCATCAAACAAGATCCAGATATAATGTTCATGCTTAACACTGGCACCAAATAACAATTATTTAGGTATAAAACTAATCCCGAAGGTAGATGTAGAGGTAGCATGCGGACGACAATCACATCGACTTTGGAACCATTTCCTACATGCATCGTCACCTCGTCCTTAGCCAATCTTCGCTTAATCTGTAGCCCCTGTTTCGAGTTGCAAATATGAGAAACATAACCAGTATCAAATACCCAGGCGCTACTGCGAGCATTAGTAAGCTACACATCAATAACATGTATATCAAATATACCTTTCACTTTGCCATCCTTCTTATGCGCCAAATACTTGCGGCAGTTCTGCTTCCAGTGACCAGTCCCTTTGCAGTAGAAGCACTCAGTCTCAGGCTTAGGTCCACACTTGGGCTCCTTCACTTGAGCAACAACTTGCTTGCCGTTCTTCTTGAAGTTCCCCTTCTTCCCTTTGCCCTTCTTCTTGAAACTAGTGGTCTTGTTGACAATCAACACTTGATGCTCCTTTTTGATTTCTACCTCTACAGCTTTTAGCATTGGGAAGAGCTCGGGAATTGCGCTATCCATCCCTTGCATATTATAGTTCATCACGAAGCTCTTGTAGCTTGGTGGCAGTGATTGAACAACTCTGAAAATTAACTCCCAGTTGAGTCAAGTGGTTGTGGTACCCAGACATTCTGAGTATATGTTCACTTACAGAACTATTCTCCTCCATCTTGCAGCTATAGAACTTATTGGAGACTTCATATCACTCAATTCAGGCATTTGCTTGAAATATTAACTTCAACTCCTGGAACATCTCATATGCTCGATGACATTTAAAATGTCGTTGAAGTCCCGAATCTTAGGCGTAATACATGGCACATTGAACTATTGATTAGTCATCAGCTTTGCTCTGCCAGACGTTCATAACATCTGGTGTTTCTCCTGCAGCGGGCTTTGCACCTAGCGATGCTTCCAAGACGTAATTCTTTTGTGCAGCAATGAGGATAATCCTCAAGTTACGGACCCATTCCATGTAGTTACTACCATCTTCTTTCAACTTAGCTTTCTCTAGCAACGCATTAAAATTCAAAGGAACAGTAGCACGAGCCATTTATCTACAACACCATAGGCATGCAAAATACTATCAGGTACTAAGTTCATGATAAATTAAAGTTCAATTAATCATATTACTTAAGAACTTCCACTTCGATAGACATCTCTCTAGTCATCTAAATGATCACATGATCCATATCAACTAAACCATGTCCGATCATCATGTGAGATGGAGGAGTTTTCAATGGTGAACATCACTATGTTGATCATATCTACTATATGATTCACGCTCGACCTTTCGGTCTCAGTGTTCCAAGGCCATATCTACATATGCTAGGCTCATCAAGTTTAACCCGAGTATTCTGCGTGTGCAAAACTGGCTTGCACCTGTTGTATGTGAACGTAGAGCTTATCACACCTGATCATCACATGGTGTCTCCGGATGACGAACTGTAGCAACGGTGTATACTCAGGGAGAATACTTATACCTTGCAATTTAGTGAGAGATCATATTACAATGCTACCGCCATACTAAGCAAAATAAGATGCATAAAGGATAAACATCATATGCAATCAATATAAGTGATATGATATGGCCATCATCATCTTGTGCCTTTGATCTCCATCTCCAAAGCACCATCATGATCACCATTGTCACCGGCTTGACACCTTAATCTC